>NW_026735922.1:0-93000 GCF_949786415.1 Peromyscus eremicus
TACCAGAAAACAACTCTTGTTCGTAGGACCAAAAACTGCATGTGATTCAACACCATTTGGGACTGGGAAACAAACGCTAGCTCGCCCTTACAAGAAACATACTCTGCTTTTGAGAAAAGAGCACTCTTCTACTCTACTGTGTTTCCTATGTGGACCGAACAGTGTGCTTGCTCAGAACAAAGAACTGTGCTTCCTACACACACGGCCCCATATCTAGTTCAACTCTGCTTAGGATACTGACAAGAACAGTAGCTCCTCTTTAGTCCAATATACTGTGCTTTCTGGGAGCAGAAGCGAGTGCTATTTTCACTGTGTATCGCAATGGGAGCGCAAAAGTGTCTCTTCTTACCAGAAAACAACTCTTGCTGGTAGGACCAGAAACTTCATGGGATTCAACTCCATTTCTGACTGGGAAGCAAACACTAGATCGCCTTACAAGAAAACACACTCTGCTTTTGAGAAAAGAGCACTCTTCTAGTCTACTGTGTTTCCTATAGGGCCAGAACAGTGAGCTTGCTCAGAACAAAGAACTGTGCTTCCTACAAACACGGCCATATCTAGTTCAATTCTGCTTAGGAACCTCACAAGAACAGTACATCCTCTTCAGTCCAATACACTGTACTTGCTGGGAACAGACGCCAGTGCTATTTGTCCTGTGTATGGCAATGGCAGCGCAATAGTGACTCTTCTTACCATAAAACAACTCTTGCTCGGAGGACCAGAAAATGCATGTGATTCAACTCCATTTAGGACTGGGAAAACAACGCTCGCTGGCCTTACAAGAAATACACTCTGCTTTTGAGAAAAGAGCAGTCTTCTAATCTACTGTGTTTCCTATAGGGCCAGAACAGTGAGCTTGCTCCGAACAAAAGAACTGTGCATCCTACACACGGGCCATATCTAGTTCAACTCTACTTAGGAACTGACAAGAACAGTAGCTCCTATACAGTCCAATACACTGTACTTGCTGGGAACAGACGCGAATGCTATTTGCACTGTGTATGGCATTTGGAGCGCAATAGTGACTCTTCTTACCAGAAAACAACTCTTGCTCGTAGGACCAAAAACTGCATGTGACTCAACTCCATTTAGGACTGGGAAACAAACGTGAGCTCACCTTACAAGAAACACACTCTGCTTTAGAGAAAAGAGCACTCTTCTACTCTACTGTGTTTCCTATGGGGTCCAAACAGTGAGCTTGCTCAGAATAAAAGAACTGTTCTTCCTACACACACGACCATATCTAGTTCAACTCTACTTAGGAAACTGACAAGAACAGTAGCTCCTCTTCAGTCCGATAAACTGTACTTGCTGGGAACAGACGCCAGTGCTATTTGTCCTGTGTATGCAATGTCAGCACAATACTGACTCTTGTTACCATAAAACAACTCTTGCTCGTAGGACCAGAAACTGCATGTGATTCAACTCTATTAAGGACTGGGAAACAAACGCTAGCTGGCCTTACAAGAAACACACTCTGCTTTAGAGAAAAGAGCACTCTTCTACTCTACTGTGTTTATTATAAGGCCTGAACAGTGAGCTTGCTCAGAAAAAAAAGAACTGTGCTTCCTACACACATGGACCATATCTAGTTCAATTCTGCTTAGGAAACTGACAAGAACAGTAGCTCCTATACAGTCCCATACTCTGTACTTGCTGGGAACAGACGCGAGTGCTATTTGCACTGTGTATGGCATTTGGAGCGCAATAGTGACTCTTCTTTCCAGAAAACAACTCTTGCTCGAAGGACCAGAAACTGCATGTGATTCAACACCATTTGGGACTGGGAAACAAACACTAGCTCGCCTTATAAGAAACACACTCTGCTTTGAGAAAAGAGCACTCTTCTACTCTACTGTGGTTTCCTATTGGGACCGAACAGTGAGCTTGCTCAGAACACAAAAGAACTGTGCTTCCTACACACACAGGCCATATCTAGTTCAACTCTGCTTAGGATACTGACAAGAACAGTAGCTCCACTTTAGTCCAATACACTGTACTTCCTGGGAACAGAAGCCAGTGCTATTTTCACTGTGTATGGCAATGGGAGCGAAAAAGTGACTCTTCTTACCAGAAAAAAACTCTTGCTGGTAGGACCAGAAACTGCGTGGGATTGAACTCCATTTGTGACTGGGAAACAAACACTAGCTCGCCTTACAAGAAACACACTCTGCTTTTGAGAAAAGAGCACTCTTCTACATTACTGTGTTTCCTATGGGGTCCAACAGTGAGGTTGCTCAGAACAAAAGAACTGTGCTTCCTACACACACGGGACATATCTCGTTCAACTCTGCTTAGGAAACTGACAAGAACAGTAGCTTCTCTTCAGTCTGATACACTGTACTTGCTGGGAACAGACGCGAGTGCTATTTGCACTGTGTGACAATGGGAGCGCAATAGTGACTTTCCATACCAGAAAAAAAACTCTTGCTCGTAGGACCAGAACCTGCATGTGATTGAACTCCATTTATGGCTGGGAAACAAACGCTAGCTCGCCTTAGAAGAAACACACTCTGCTTTTGAGAAAGGAGCACTCTTCTACTCTACTGTGTTTCCTACAGGGCGAGAACAGTGAGCTTGCTCAGAACAAAAGAATTGTGCTTCCTAAACACATGGCCATATCTAGTTCAATTCTGCTTACGAACCTGAAAGGAACAGTAGATCCTCTTCAGTCCAATACACTGTATTTGCTGGGAACAGACACCAGTGCTATTTATCTTGGGTATGACAATGGGGGCGCAATATTGACTCTTCTTACCAGAAAACAACTCTTGCTCATAGGACCAGAAACTGCATGGGATTCAACTCCATTTAGGACTGGGAAACAAACACTAGCTCTCCTTACAAAAAACACACTCTGCTTTTGAGAAAAGAGCACTCTTCTACTCTACTGTGTTTCCTATGGGGTCCAAACAGTGAGCTTGCTCAGATAAAAGAACTGTGCTTCCTACACACACCGACCATATCTAGTTCAACTCTACTTAGGAAACTGACAAGAACAGTAGCTCCTCTTCAGTCCGATACACTGTACTTGCTGGGAACAGACGCCAGTGCTATTTGTCCTGTGTATGGCAATGGCAGCACAATACTGACTCTTCTTACCATAAAACAACTCTTGCTCGTATGACCAGAAACTGCATGTGACTCAACTCTATTTAGGACTGGGAAACAAATGCTAACTCGCCTTACAAGAAACACACTCTGCTTTTGAGAAAAGAGCACTCTTCTACTCTACTGTGTTTCCTGTGAGGACCGAACAGTGAGCTTGCTTAGAACAAAAGAACTGTGCTTCCTACACACACGGGCCACATCTAGTTCAACTCTGCTTAGGATATTGACAAGAACAGTAGCTCCTCTTTAGTCCCATACACTGTACTTCCTGGGAACAGAAGCGAGTGCTATTTTCACTGTGTATGGCAACGGGAGCGCAAAAGTGACTCTTCTTACCAAGAAAACAACTCTTGCTGGTAGGATCAGAAACTGCATGGGATTCAACTCCATTTCTGACTGGGAAACCAAACACTTGCTCGCCTTACAAGAAACACACTCTGCTTTTAGAAAAGAGCACTCTTCTACTCTACTGTGTTTCCTATATGGCCAGAACAGTGAGCTTGCTCAGAACAAAAGAACTGTGCTTCCTACACACACGGCCATATCTAGTTCAATTCGCCTTAGGAACCTGACAAGAACAGTAGATCTTCTTCAGTCCAATACACTGTACTTGCTGGGAACAGACGCCAGTGCTATTTGTCCTGTGTATGGCAATGGCAGCACAATAGTGACTCTTCTTACCAAAAAACAACTCTTTCTCGTAGGACCAGAAAACTGCATGTGATTCAACTCCATTTAGGACTGGGAAACAAACGCTCGCTGGCCTTACAAGAAACACACCTCTGCTTTTGAGAAAAGAGCACTCTTCTAATCTACTGTGTTTCCTATAGGGCCAGAACAGTGAGCTTGCTCCGAACAAAAGAACTGTGCTTCCTACACACGGGCCATATCTAGTTCAACTCTACTAGGAAACTGACAAGAACAGTAGCTCCTCTTCAGTCTGATACACTGTACTTGCTGGGAACAAACGCGAGAGCTTTTTGCACTGTGTATGGCAATGGGAGAGCAATAGTGACTCTCCTTACCAGAAAACAACTCTTGCTCGTAGGACCAGAAACTGCATGTGATTCAACTCCATTTAGGACTGGGAAACAAATGCTAGCTCGCCTAACAAGAAACACACTCTGCTTTAGAGAAAAGAGCACTCTTCTACTCTACTGTGTTTCCTATGGGGTCCGAACAGTGAGCTTGCTCAGAACAAAAGAACTGTGCTTCCTACACACACGGCCATATCTAGTTCCACTCTGATTAGGAAACTGACAAGAACAGTAGCTCCTCTTCAGTCCAATACACTGTACTTGCTGGGAACAGACGCGAGTGCTATTTGCACTGTGTAGGGGAATGGGAGCACAATAGTGACTTTCCTTACCAGAAAACAACTCATGCTCATGGGACCAAAAACTGCATGTGATTCAACTCCATTTAGGACTGGGAAACAAACACTAGCTCGCCTTACAAGAAACATACTCTGCTTTTGAGAAAAGAGCACTCTTCTACTCTACTGTGTGTTCTATAGAGCCAAAACAGTGAGCTTGCTCAGAACAAAAGAACTGTGCTTCCTACACACAAGGGCCATATCTAGTTCAACTCTGATTAGGAAACTGACAAGAACAGTAGCTCCTCTTCAGTCCAATACCTGTACTTGCTGGGAACAGACACGAGTGCTATTTGCACTGTGTAGGGGAATGGGAGCACAATAGTGACTTTCCTTACCAGAAAACAACTCATGCTCATGGGACCAAAAACTGCATGTGATTCAACTCCATTTAGGACTGAAAAACAAACACTAGCTCGCCTTACAAGAAACATACTCTGCTTTTGAGAAAAGAGCACTCTTCTACTCTACTGTGTGTTCTATAGAGCCAAAACAGTGAGCTTGCTCAGAACAAAAGAACTGTGCTTCCTACACACACGGCCATATCTAGTTCAATTCTGCTTAGGAAACTGACAATCACAGTGGATCCTCTTCAGTCCAATATACTGTACTTGCTGGGAACAGACGCGAGTGCTATTTGCACTGTGTATGACAATGAGAGCGCAATAATGACTCTTCTTACCAGAAAACATCTCTTGCTCGTAGGACCACAAGCTGCATGTGATTCAACTCCATTTAGGACTGAGAAACAAACACTAGCTCGCCTTACAAGAAACACACTCTGCTTTTGAGAAAAGAGCACTCTTCTACTCTACTGTGTTTCTTATAGTGCCAGAATAATGAGCTTGCTCAGAACAAAAGAACTTTGCTTCCTACACACTGGGGCGATATCTAGTTCAACTCGGCTTAGGAAACTGACAAGAACAGTAGCTCCTCTTCAGTCCAATACCTGTACATCCTGGAAACAGACGCGAGTGCTATTTGCCCTGTGTATGACATATGGAGCGCAATAGTGACTCTTCTTACCAGAAAAAAACTCTTGCTCGTAGGACCAGAAACTGCATGTGATTCAACTCCATTTAGGACTGAAAAACAAACGGTAGCTCGCCTTACAAGAAACACACTCTGCTTTTCAGAAAAGGGCACTCTTCTACTCTACTGTGTTTCCTATAGGGCAAAAACAGTGAGCTTGCTCAGAAGAAAAAGAACTGTGCTTCCTACACAAACGGCCATATCTAGTTCAATTCTGCTTAGGAAACTGACAATACAGTGGATCCTCTTCAGTCCCAATACACGGTACATGCTGGAAACAGACGCCAGGGTTATTTGTAATGTTGTATGACAATGGGAGCACAATAGTGACTCTTCTTACCAGAAAACAACTCTTGCTCATAGGACCAGAAATTGCATGTGATTCAACTCCATTTAGGACTGAGAAACAAACACTAGCTCGCCTTACAAGAAACACACTCTGCTTTTGAGAAAAGAGCACTCTTCTACTCTACTGTATTTCCTTTGGGGTCCAAACAGTGAGCTTGCTCAGTACAAAAGAACTGTGCTTCCTACACACACACCCATATCTAGTTCAATTCTGCGTAGGAAACTGACAAGAACAGTAGCTCCTCTTCAGTCCAGTACACTGTACTTGCTGGGAACAGACGCGTGTGCTATTTGCACTGTGTATGTCAATGGGAGCACAATAGTGACTTTCCTTACCAGAAAACAACTCTTGCTCGTAGGACCAAAAACTGCATGTGATTCAACACCATTTGGGACTGGGAAACAAACGCTAGCTCGCCTTACAAGAAACATACTCTGCTTTTGAGAAAAGAGCACTCTTCTACTCTACTGTGTTTCCTATGTGGACCGAACAGTGTGCTTGCTCAGAACAAAAGAACTGTGCTTCCTACACACACGGCCCATATCTAGTTCAACTCTGCTTAGGATACTGACAAGAACAGTAGCTCCTCTTTAGTCCAATATACTGTGCTTTCTGGGAGCAGAAGCGAGTGCTATTTTCACTGTGTATCGCAATGGAGCGCAAAAGTGTCTCTTCTTACCAGAAAACAACTCTTGCTGGTAGGACCAGAAACTTCATGGGATTCAACTCCATTTCTGACTGGGAAGCAAACACTAGATCGCCTTACAAGAAACACACTCTGCTTTTGAGAAAAGAGCACTCTTCTAGTCTACTGTGTTTCCTATAGGGCCAGAACAGTGAGCTTGCTCAGAACAAAAGAACTGTGCTTCCTACAAACACGGCCATATCTAGTTCAATTCTGCTTAGGAACCTCACAAGAACAGTACATCCTCTTCAGTCCAATACACTGTACTTGCTGGGAACAGACGCCAGTGCTATTTGTCCTGTGTATGGCAATGGCAGCGCAATAGTGACTCTTCTTACCATAAAACAACTCTTGCTCGGAGGACCAGAAAATGCATGTGATTCAACTCCATTTAGGACTGGGAAACAAACGCTCGCTGGCCTTACAAGAAATACACTCTGCTTTTGAGAAAAGAGCAGTCTTCTAATCTACTGTGTTTCCTATAGGGCCAGAACAGTGAGCTTGCTCCGAACAAAAGAACTGTGCATCCTACACACGGGCCATATCTAGTTCAACTCTACTTAGGAAACTGACAAGAACAGTAGCTCCTATACAGTCCAATACACTGTACTTGCTGGGAACAGACACGAATGCTATTTGCACTGTGTATGGCATTTGGAGCGCAATAGTGACTCTTCTTACCAGAAAACAACTCTTGCTCGTAGGACCAAAAACTGCATGTGACTCAACTCCATTTAGGACTGGGAAACAAACGTGAGCTCGCCTTACAAGAAACACACTCTGCTTTAGAGAAAAGAGCACTCTTCTACTCTACTGTGTTTCCTATGGGGTCCAAACAGTGAGCTTGCTCAGAATAAAAGAACTGTTCTTCCTACACACACCGACCATATCTAGTTCAACTCTACTTAGGAAACTGACAAGAACAGTAGCTCCTCTTCAGTCCGATAAACTGTACTTGCTGGGAACAGACGCCAGTGCTATTTGTCCTGTGTATGGCAATGTCAGCACAATACTGACTCTTCTTACCATAAAACAACTCTTGCTCGTAGGACCAGAAACTGCATGTGATTCAACTCTATTAAGGACTGGGAAACAAACGCTAGCTGGCCTTACAAGAAACACACTCTGCTTTAGAGAAAAGAGCACTCTTCTACTCTACTGTGTTTATTATAAGGCCTGAACAGTGAGCTTGCTCAGAAAAAAAGAACTGTGCTTCCTACACACATGGACCATATCTAGTTCAATTCTGCTTAGGAAACTGACAAGAACAGTAGCTCCTATACAGTCCCATACTCTGTACTTGCTGGGAACAGACGCGAGTGCTATTTGCACTGTGTATGGCATTTGGAGCGCAATAGTGACTCTTCTTTCCAGAAAACAACTCTTGCTCGAAGGACCAGAAACTGCATGTGATTCAACACCATTTGGGACTGGGAAACAAACGCTAGCTCGCCTTATAAGAAACACACTCTGCTTTTGAGAAAAGAGCACTCTTCTACTCTACTGTGTTTCCTATTGGGACCGAACAGTGAGCTTGCTCAGAACAAAAGAACTGTGCTTCCTACACACACAGGCCATATCTAGTTCAACTCTGCTTAGGATACTGACAAGAACAGTAGCTCCACTTTAGTCCAATACACTGTACTTCCTGGGAACAGAAGCCAGTGCTATTTTCACTGTGTATGGCAATGGGAGCGAAAAAGTGACTCTTCTTACCAGAAAAAAACTCTTGCTGGTAGGACCAGAAACTGCGTGGGATTGAACTCCATTTGTGACTGGGAAACAAACACTAGCTCGCCTTACAAGAAACACACTCTGCTTTTGAGAAAAGAGCACTCTTCTACATTACTGTGTTTCCTATGGGGTCCAAACAGTGAGGTTGCTCAGAACAAAAGAACTGTGCTTCCTACACACACAGGACATATCTCGTTCAACTCTGCTTAGGAAACTGACAAGAACAGTAGCTTCTCTTCAGTCTGATACACTGTACTTGCTGGGAACAGACGCGAGTGCTATTTGCACTGTGTGACAATGGGAGCGCAATAGTGACTTTCCATACCAGAAAAAAACTCTTGCTCGTAGGACCAGAACCTGCATGTGATTGAACTCCATTTATGGCTGGGAAACAAACGCTAGCTCGCCTTAGAAGAAACACACTCTGCTTTTGAGAAAGGAGCACTCTTCTACTCTACTGTGTTTCCTACAGGGCGAGAACAGTGAGCTTGCTCAGAACAAAAGAATTGTGCTTCCTAAACACATGGCCATATCTAGTTCAATTCTGCTTACGAACCTGAAAGGAACAGTAGATCCTCTTCAGTCCAATACACTGTATTTGCTGGGAACAGACACCAGTGCTATTTATCTTGGGTATGACAATGGGGGCGCAATATTGACTCTTCTTACCAGAAAACAACTCTTGCTCATAGGACCAGAAACTGCATGGGATTCAACTCCATTTAGGACTGGGAAACAAACACTAGCTCTCCTTACAAAAAACACACTCTGCTTTTGAGAAAAGAGCACTCTTCTACTCTACTGTGTTTCCTATGGGGTCCAAACAGTGAGCTTGCTCAGATAAAAGAACTGTGCTTCCTACACACACCGACCATATCTAGTTCAACTCTACTTAGGAAACTGACAAGAACAGTAGCTCCTCTTCAGTCCGATACACTGTACTTGCTGGGAACAGACGCCAGTGCTATTTGTCCTGTGTATGGCAATGGCAGCACAATACTGACTCTTCTTACCATAAAACAACTCTTGCTCGTATGACCAGAAACTGCATGTGACTCAACTCTATTTAGGACTGGGAAACAAATGCTAACTCGCCTTACAAGAAACACACTCTGCTTTTGAGAAAAGAGCACTCTTCTACTCTACTGTGTTTCCTGTGAGGACCGAACAGTGAGCTTGCTTAGAACAAAAGAACTGTGCTTCCTACACACACGGGCCACATCTAGTTCAACTCTGCTTAGGATATTGACAAGAACAGTAGCTCCTCTTTAGTCCCATACACTGTACTTCCTGGGAACAGAAGCGAGTGCTATTTTCACTGTGTATGGCAACGGGAGCGCAAAAGTGACTCTTCTTACCAGAAAACAACTCTTGCTGGTAGGATCAGAAACTGCATGGGATTCAACTCCATTTCTGACTGGGAAACAAACACTTGCTCGCCTTACAAGAAACACACTCTGCTTTTAGAAAAGAGCACTCTTCTACTCTACTGTGTTTCCTATATGGCCAGAACAGTGAGCTTGCTCAGAACAAAAGAACTGTGCTTCCTACACACACGGCCATATCTAGTTCAATTCGCCTTAGGAACCTGACAAGAACAGTAGATCTTCTTCAGTCCAATACACTGTACTTGCTGGGAACAGACGCCAGTGCTATTTGTCCTGTGTATGGCAATGGCAGCACAATAGTGACTCTTCTTACCAAAAAACAACTCTTTCTCGTAGGACCAGAAACTGCATGTGATTCAACTCCATTTAGGACTGGGAAACAAACGCTCGCTGGCCTTACAAGAAACACACTCTGCTTTTGAGAAAAGAGCACTCTTCTAATCTACTGTGTTTCCTATAGGGCCAGAACAGTGAGCTTGCTCCGAACAAAAGAACTGTGCTTCCTACACACGGGCCATATCTAGTTCAACTCTACTTAGGAAACTGACAAGAACAGTAGCTCCTCTTCAGTCTGATACACTGTACTTGCTGGGAACAAACGCGAGAGCTTTTTGCACTGTGTATGGCAATGGGAGAGCAATAGTGACTCTCCTTACCAGAAAACAACTCTTGCTCGTAGGACCAGAAACTGCATGTGATTCAACTCCATTTAGGACTGGGAAACAAATGCTAGCTCGCCTAACAAGAAACACACTCTGCTTTAGAGAAAAGAGCACTCTTCTACTCTACTGTGTTTCCTATGGGGTCCGAACAGTGAGCTTGCTCAGAACAAAAGAACTGTGCTTCCTACACACACGGCCATATCTAGTTCCACTCTGATTAGGAAACTGACAAGAACAGTAGCTCCTCTTCAGTCCAATACACTGTACTTGCTGGGAACAGACACGAGTGCTATTTGCACTGTGTAGGGGAATGGGAGCACAATAGTGACTTTCCTTACCAGAAAACAACTCATGCTCATGGGACCAAAAACTGCATGTGATTCAACTCCATTTAGGACTGGGAAACAAACACTAGCTCGCCTTACAAGAAACATACTCTGCTTTTGAGAAAAGAGCACTCTTCTACTCTACTGTGTGTTCTATAGAGCCAAAACAGTGAGCTTGCTCAGAACAAAAGAACTGTGCTTCCTACACACAAGGGCCATATCTAGTTCAACTCGGCTTAGGAAACTGACAAGAACAGTAGCTCCTCTTCAGTCCAATACACTGTACTTGCTGGGAACAGACACGAGTGCTATTTGCACTGTGTAGGGGAATGGGAGCACAATAGTGACTTTCCTTACCAGAAAACAACTCATGCTCATGGGACCAAAAACTGCATGTGATTCAACTCCATTTAGGACTGAAAAACAAACACTAGCTCGCCTTACAAGAAACATACTCTGCTTTTGAGAAAAGAGCACTCTTCTACTCTACTGTGTGTTCTATAGAGCCAAAACAGTGAGCTTGCTCAGAACAAAAGAACTGTGCTTCCTACACACACGGCCATATCTAGTTCAATTCTGCTTAGGAAACTGACAATAACAGTGGATCCTCTTCAGTCCAATACACTGTACTTGCTGGGAACAGACGCGAGTGCTATTTGCACTGTGTATGACAATGAGAGCGCAATAGTGACTCTTCTTACCAGAAAACAACTCTTGCTCGTAGGACCACAAGCTGCATGTGATTCAACTCCATTTAGGACTGAGAAACAAACACTAGCTCGCCTTACAAGAAACACACTCTGCTTTTGAGAAAAGAGCACTCTTCTACTCTACTGTGTTTCTTATAGTCCCAGAATAATGAGCTTGCTCAGAACAAAAGAACTTTGCTTCCTACACACAGGGGCGATATCTAGTTCAACTCTGCTTAAGGAAACTGACAAGAACAGTAGCTCCTCTTCAGTCCAATACCTGTACATGCTGGGAACAGAAGCGAGTGCTATTTGCCCTGTGTATGACATATGGAGTGCAATAGTGACTCTTCTTACCAGAAAAAAACTCTTACTCGTAGGACCAGAAACTGCATGTGATTCAACTCCATTTCAGTCTGGGAAACAAACACTAGCTCGCCTTACAAGAAACACACTCTGCTTTTGAGAAAAGAGCACTCTTCTACTCTACTGTGTTTCCTATGGTGTCCGAACAGTGAGCTTGCTCAGAACAAAAGAACTGTGCTTCCTACACACATGGTCATATCTAGTTCAATTCTGCTTATGAAACTGACAAGAATAGCAGATCCTCTTCAGTCCAATACTCTGTAGTTGCTGGAAACAGACGCGAGTGCTATTTGCCCAGTGTATGACAATGGGAGGGCAATAGTGACTCTTCTTACCAGAAAACAATTCTTGCTCGTAGGACCAGAAACTGCATGTGATTCAACTCCATTTAGGATTGGGAAACTAATGCTAGCTCGCCTTACAAGAAACACACTCTGCTTTTGAGAAAAGAGCCATCTTCTAATCTAATGTGTTTCCTATGGGGTCCGAACAGTGAGCTTGCTCAGAACAAAAGAACTGTGGTTCCTACACACACGAGCCATATCTAGTTCAACAATGCTTAGTAAACTGACAAGAACAGTAGCTCCACTTCAGTCCAATACTGTGTACTTGCTGGGAACAGACGCGAGTGCTATTTGCACTGTGTAGGGGAATGGGAGCACAATAGTGACTTTCCTTACCAGAAAACAGCTCATGCTCATGGGACCAAAAACTGCATGTGTTTCAACTCCATTTAGGACTGGGAAACAAACACTAGCTCGCCTTACAAGAAACATACTCTGCTTTTGAGAAAAGAGCACTCTTCTACTCTACTGTGTGTTCTATAGAGCCAAAACAGTGAGCTTGCTCAGAACAAAAGAACTGTGCTTCCTACACACACGGCCATATCTAGTTCAATTCTGCTTAGGAAACTGACAATAACAGTGGATCCTCTTCAGTCCAATACACTGTACTTGCTGGGAACAGACGCGAGTGCTATTTGCACTGTGTATGACAATGAGAGCGCAATAATGACTCTTCTTACCAGAAAACATCTCTTGCTCGTAGGACCACAAGCTGCATGTGATTCAACTCCATTTAGGACTGAGAAACAAACACTAGCTCGCCTTACAAGAAACACACTCTGCTTTTGAGAAAAGAGCACTCTTCTACTCTACTGTGTTTCTTATAGTGCCAGAATAATGAGCTTGCTCAGAACAAAAGAACTTTGCTTCCTACACACAGGGGCGATATCTAGTTCAACTCGGCTTAGGAAACTGACAAGAACAGTAGCTCCTCTTCAGTCCAATACCTGTACATCCTGGAAACAGACGCGAGTGCTATTTGCCCTGTGTATGACATATGGAGCGCAATAGTGACTCTTCTTACCAGAAAAAAACTCTTGCTCGTAGGACCAGAAACTGCATGTGATTCAACTCCATTTAGGACTGAAAAACAAACGGTAGCTCGCCTTACAAGAAACACACTCTGCTTTTCAGAAAAGGGCACTCTTCTACTCTACTGTGTTTCCTATAGGGCAAAAACAGTGAGCTTGCTCAGAACAAAAGAACTGTGCTTCCTACACAAACGGCCATATCTAGTTCAATTCTGCTTAGGAAACTGACAATAACAGTGGATCCTCTTCAGTCCAATACACGGTACATGCTGGAAACAGACGCCAGGGTTATTTGTAATGTGTATGACAATGGGAGCACAATAGTGACTCTTCTTACCAGAAAACAACTCTTGCTCATAGGACCAGAAACTGCATGTGATTCAACTCCATTTAGGACTGAGAAACAAACACTAGCTCGCCTTACAAGAAACACACTCTGCTTTTGGGAAAAGAGCACTCTTCTACTCTACTGTATTTCCTTTGGGGTCCAAACAGTGAGCTTGCTCAGTACAAAAGAACTGTGCTTCCTACACACACACCCATATCTAGTTCAATTCTGCTTAGGAAACTGAGAAGAACAGTAGCTCCTCTTCAGTCCAGTACACTGTACTTGCTGGGAACAGACGCGTGTGCTATTTGCACTGTGTATGTCAATGGGAGCACAATAGTGACTTTCCTTACCAGAAAACAACTCTTGCTCGTAGGACCAAAAACTGCATGTGATTCAACACCATTTGGGACTGGGAAACAAACGCTAGCTCGCCTTACAAGAAACATACTCTGCTTTTGAGAAAAGAGCACTCTTCTACTCTACTGTGTTTCTTATGTGGACCGAACAGTGTGCTTGCTCAGAACAAAAGAACTGTGCTTCCTACACACACGGCCCATATCTAGTTCAACTCTGCTTAGGATACTGACAAGAACAGTAGCTCCTCTTTAGTCCAATATACTGTACTTTCTGGGAGCAGAAGCGAGTGCTATTTTCACTGTGTATCGCAATGGGAGCGCAAAAGTGTCTCTTCTTACCAGAAAACAACTCTTGCTGGTAGGACCAGAAACTTCATGGGATTCAACTCCATTTCTGACTGGGAAGCAAACACTAGATCGCCTTACAAGAAACACACTCTGCTTTTGAGAAAAGAGCACTCTTCTAATCTACTGTGTTTCCTATAGGGCCAGAACAGTGAGCTTGCTCAGAACAAAAGAACTGTGCTTCCTACAAACACGGCCATATCTAGTTCAATTCTGCTTAGGAACCTCACAAGAACAGTAGATCCTCTTCAGTCCAATACACTGTACTTGCTGGGAACAGACGCCAGTGCTATTTGTCCTGTGTATGGCAATGGCAGCGCAATAGTGACTCTTCTTACCATAAAACAACTCTTGCTCGGAGGACCAGAAAATGCATGTGATTCAACTCCATTTAGGACTGGGAAACATACGCTCGCTGGCCTTACAAGAAATACACTCTGCTTTTGAGAAAAGAGCAGTCTTCTAATCTACTGTGTTTCCTATAGGGCCAGAACAGTGAGCTTGCTCCGAACAAAAGAACTGTGCATCCTACACACGGGCCATATCTAGTTCAACTCTACTTAGGAAACTGACAAGAACAGTAGCTCCTATACAGTCCAATACACTGTACTTGCTGGGAACAGACGCGAATGCTATTTGCACTGTGTATGGCATTTGGAGCACAATAGTGACTCTTCTTACCAGAAAACAACTCTTGCTCGTAGGACCAAAAACTGCATGTGACTCAACTCCATTTAGGACTGGGAAACAAACGTGAGCTCGCCTTACAAGAAACACACTCTGCTTTAGAGAAAAGAGCACTCTTCTACTCTACTGTGTTTCCTATGGGGTCCAAACAGTGAGCTTGCTCAGAATAAAAGAACTGTTCTTCCTACACACACCGACCATATCTAGTTCAACTCTACTTAGGAAACTGACAAGAACAGTAGCTCCTCTTCAGTCCGATAAACTGTACTTGCTGGGAACAGACGCCAGTGCTATTTGTCCTGTGTATGGCAATGTCAGCACAATACTGACTCTTCTTACCATAAAACAACTCTTGCTCGTAGGACCAGAAACTGCATGTGATTCAACTCTATTAAGGACTGGGAAACAAATGCTAGCTGGCCTTACAAGAAACACACTCTGCTTTAGAGAAAAGAGCACTCTTCTACTCTACTGTGTTTATTATAAGGCCTGAACAGTGAGCTTGCTCAGAAAAAAAGAACTGTGCTTCCTACACACATGGACCATATCTAGTTCAATTCTGCTTAGGAAACTGACAAGAACAGTAGCTCCTATACAGTCCCATACTCTGTACTTGCTGGGAACAGACGCGAGTGCTATTTGCACTGTGTATGGCATTTGGAGCGCAATAGTGACTCTTCTTTCCAGAAAACAACTCTTGCTCGAAGGACCAGAAACTGCATGTGATTCAACACCATTTGGGACTGGGAAACAAACGCTAGCTCGCCTTATAAGAAACACACTCTACTTTTGAGAAAAGAGCACTCTTCTACTCTACTGTGTTTCCTATTGGGACCGAACAGTGAGCTTGCTCAGAACAAAAGAACTGTGCTTCCTACACACACAGGCCATATCTAGTTCAACTCTGCTTAGGATACTGACAAGAACAGTAGCTCCACTTTAGTCCAATACACTGTACTTCCTGGGAACAGAAGCCAGTGCTATTTTCACTGTGTATGGCAATGGGAGCAAAAAAGTGACTCTTCTTACCAGAAAAAAACTCTTGCTGGTAGGACCAGAAACTGCGTGGGATTCAACTCCATTTGTGACTGGGAAACAAACACTAGCTCGCCTTACAAGAAACACACTCTGCTTTTGAGAAAAGAGCACTCTTCTACATTACTGTGTTTCCTATGGGGTCCAAACAGTGAGGTTGCTCAGAACAAAAGAACTGTGCTTCCTACACACACGGGACATATCTCGTTCAACTCTGCTTAGGAAACTGACAAGAACAGTAGCTTCTCTTCAGTCTGATACACTGTACTTGCTGGGAACAGACGCGAGTGCTATTTGCACTGTGTGACAATGGGAGCGCAATAGTGACTTTCCATACCAGAAAAAAACTCTTGCTCGTAGGACCAGAACCTGCATGTGATTGAACTCCATTTATGGCTGGGAAACAAACGCTAGCTCACCTTAGAAGAAACACACTCTGCTTTTGAGAAAGGAGCACTCTTCTACTCTACTGTGTTTCCTACAGGGCGAGAACAGTGAGCTTGCTCAGAACAAAAGAATTGTGCTTCCTAAACACATGGCCATATCTAGTTCAATTCTGCTTACGAACCTGAAAGGAACAGTAGATCCTCTTCAGTCCAATACACTGTATTTGCTGGGAACAGACACCAGTGCTATTTATCTTGGGTATGACAATGGGGGCGCAATATTGACTCTTCTTACCAGAAAACAACTCTTGCTCATAGGACCAGAAACTGCATGGAATTCAACTCCATTTAGCACTGGGAAACAAACACTAGCTCTCCTTACAAAAAACACACTCTGCTTTTGAGAAAAGAGCACTCTTCTACTCTACTGTGTTTCCTATGGGGTCCAAACAGTGAGCTTGCTCAGATAAAAGAACTGTGCTTCCTACACACACCGACCATATCTAGTTCAACTCTACTTAGGAAACTGACAAGAACAGTAGCTCCTCTTCAGTCCGATACACTGTACTTGCTGGGAACAGACGCCAGTGCTATTTGTCCTGTGTATGGCAATGGCAGCACAATACTGACTCTTCTTACCATAAAACAACTCTTGCTCATATGACCAGAAACTGCATGTGACTCAACTCTATTTAGGACTGGGAAACAAATGCTAACTCGCCTTACAAGAAACACACTCTGCTTTTGAGAAAAGAGCACTCTTCTACTCTACTGTGTTTCCTGTGAGGACCGAACAGTGAGCTTGCTTAGAACAAAAGAACTGTGCTTCCTACACACACGGGCCACATCTAGTTCAACTCTGCTTAGGATATTGACAAGAACAGTAGCTCCTCTTTAGTCCCATACACTGTACTTCCTGGGAACAGAAGCGAGTGCTATTTTCACTGTGTATGGCAACGGGAGCGCAAAAGTGACTCTTCTTACCAGAAAACAACTCTTGCTGGTAGGATCAGAAACTGCATGGGATTCAACTCCATTTCTGACTGGGAAACAAACACTTGCTCGCCTTACAAGAAACACACTCTGCTTTTAGAAAAGAGCACTCTTCTACTCTACTGTGTTTCCTATATGGCCAGAACAGTGAGCTTGCTCAGAACAAAAGAACTGTGCTTCCTACACACACGGCCATATCTAGTTCAATTCGCCTTAGGAACCTGACAAGAACAGTAGATCCTCTTCAGTCCAATACACTGTACTTGCTGGGAACAGACGCCAGTGCTATTTGTCCTGTGTATGGCAATGGCAGCACAATAGTGACTCTTCTTACCAAAAAACAACTCTTTCTCGTAGGACCAGAAACTGCATGTGATTCAACTCCATTTAGGACTGGGAAACAAACGCTCGCTGGCCTTACAAGAAACACACTCTGCTTTTGAGAAAAGAGCACTCTTCTAATCTACTGTGTTTCCTATAGGGCCAGAACAGTGAGCTTGCTCCGAACAAAAGAACTGTGCTTCCTACACACGGGCCATATCTAGTTCAACTCTACTTAGGAAACTGACAAGAACAGTAGCTCCTCTTCAGTCTGATACACTGTACTTGCTGGGAACAAACGCGAGAGCTTTTTGCACTGTGTATGGCAATGGGAGAGCAATAGTGACTCTCCTTACCAGAAAACAACTCTTGCTCGTAGGACCAGAAACTGCATGTGATTCAACTCCATTTAGGACTGGGAAACAAATGCTAGCTCGCCTAACAAGAAACACACTCTGCTTTAGAGAAAAGAGCACTCTTCTACTCTACTGTGTTTCCTATGGGGTCCGAACAGTGAGCTTGCTCAGAACAAAAGAACTGTGCTTCCTACACACACGGCCATATCTAGTTCCACTCTGATTAGGAAACTGACAAGAACAGTAGCTCCTCTTCAGTCCAATACACTGTACTTGCTGGGAACAGACGCGAGTGCTATTTGCACTGTGTAGGGGAATGGGAGCACAATAGTGACTTTCCTTACCAGAAAACAACTCATGCTCATGGGACCAAAAACTGCATGTGATTCAACTCCATTTAGGACTGGGAAACAAACACTAGCTCGCCTTACAAGAAACATACTCTGCTTTTGAGAAAAGAGCACTCTTCTACTCTACTGTGTGTTCTATAGAGCCAAAACAGTGAGCTTGCTCAGAACAAAAGAACTGTGCTTCCTACACACAAGGGCCATATCTAGTTCAACTCTGATTAGGAAACTGACAAGAAGAGTAGCTCCTCTTCAGTCCAATACACTGTACTTGCTGGGAACAGACACGAGTGCTATTTGCACTGTGTAGGGGAATGGGAGCACAATAGTGACTTTCCTTACCAGAAAACAACTCATGCTCATGGGACCAAAAACTGCATGTGATTCAACTCCATTTAGGACTGAAAAACAAACACTAGCTCGCCTTACAAGAAACATACTCTGCTTTTGAGAAAAGAGCACTCTTCTACTCTACTGTGTGTTCTATAGAGCCAAAACAGTGAGCTTGCTCAGAACAAAAGAACTGTGCTTCCTACACACACGGCCATATCTAGTTCAATTCTGCTTAGGAAACTGACAATAACAGTGGATCCTCTTCAGTCCAATACACTGTACTTGCTGGGAACAGACGCGAGTGCTATTTGCACTGTGTATGACAATGAGAGCGCAATAGTGACTCTTCTTACCAGAAAACAACTCTTGCTCGTAGGACCACAAGCTGCATGTGATTCAACTCCATTTAGGACTGAGAAACAAACACTAGCTCGCCTTACAAGAAACACACTCTGCTTTTGAGAAAAGAGCACTCTTCTACTCTACTGTGTTTCTTATAGTCCCAGAATAATGAGCTTGCTCAGAACAAAAGAACTTTGCTTCCTACACACAGGGGCGATATCTAGTTCAACTCTGCTTAAGGAAACTGACAAGAACAGTAGCTCCTCTTCAGTCCAATACCTGTACATGCTGGGAACAGAAGCGAGTGCTATTTGCCCTGTGTATGACATATGGAGCGCAATAGTGACTCTTCTTACCAGAAAAAAACTCTTACTCGTAGGACCAGAAACTGCATGTGATTCAACTCCATTTCAGTCTGGGAAACAAACACTAGCTCGCCTTACAAGAAACACACTCTGCTTTTGAGAAAAGAGCACTCTTCTACTCTACTGTGTTTCCTATGGTGTCCGAACAGTGAGCTTGCTCAGAACAAAAGAACTGTGCTTCCTACACACATGGTCATATCTAGTTCAATTCTGCTTATGAAACTGACAAGAATAGTAGATCCTCTTCAGTCCAATACTCTATAGTTGCTGGAAACAGACGCGAGTGCTATTTGCCCAGTGTATGACAATGGGAGGGCAATAGTGACTCTTCTTACCAGAAAACAATTCTTGCTCGTAGGACCAGAAACTGCATGTGATTCAACTCCATTTAGGATTGGGAAACTAATGCTAGCTCGCCTTACAAGAAACACACTCTGCTTTTGAGAAAAGAGCCATCTTCTAATCTAATGTGTTTCCTATGGGGTCCGAACAGTGAGCTTGCTCAGAACAAAAGAACTGTGGTTCCTACACACACGAGCCATATCTAGTTCAACAATGCTTAGGAAACTGACAAGAACAGTAGCTCCTCTTCAGTCCAATACACTGTAATTCCTGCGAAGAGACGCGAGTGCTATTTGCACTGTGTATGGCAATGGGAGCTTAATAGTGACTCTTTTTACCAGAAAACAACTCTTGGTCATAGGACCAGAAACTGCATGGGATTCAACTCCATTTCTGACTGGGAAACAAACACTAGCTCGCCTTACAAGAAACAGACTCTGCTTTTGAGAAAAGAGCACTCTTCTACTCTACTGTGTTTCCTATGAGATCCGAACAGTGAGCTTGCTCAGAACCAAAGAACTGTGCTTCCTACACACAAGGGCCATATCTAGTTCAACTCTGATTAGGAAACTGACAAGAACAGTAGCTCCACTTCAGTCCAATACAGTGTACTTGCTGGGAACAGACGCGAGTGCTATTTGCACTGTGTAGGGGAATGAGAGCACAATAGTGACTTTCCTTACCAGAAAACAGCTCATGCTCATGGGACCAAAAACTGCATGTGTTTCAACTCCATTTAGGACTGGGAAACAAACACTAGCTCGCCTTACAAGAAACATACTCTGCTTTTGAGAAAAGAGCACTCTTCTACTCTACTGTGTGTTCTATAGAGCCAAAACAGTGAGCTTGCTCAGAACAAAAGAACTGTGCTTCCTACACACACGGCATATCTAGTTCAATTCTGCTTAGGAAACTGACAATAACAGTGGATCCTCTTCAGTCCAATACACTGTACTTGCTGGGAACAGACGCGAGTGCTATTTGCACTGTGTATGACAATGAGAGCGCAATAATGACTCTTCTTACCAGAAAACAACTCTTGCTCGTAGGACCACAAGCTGCATGTGATTCAACTCCATTTAGGACTGAGAAACAAACACTAGCTCGCCTTACAAGAAACACACTCTGCTTTTGAGAAAAGAGCACTCTTCTACTCTACTGTGTTTCTTATAGTGCCAGAATAATGAGCTTGCTCAGAACAAAAGAACTTTGCTTCCTACACACAGGGGCGATATCTAGTTCAACTCGGCTTAGGAAACTGACAAGAACAGTAGCTCCTCTTCAGTCCAATACCTGTACATGCTGGAAACAGACGCGATTGCTATTTGCCCTGTGTATGACATATGGAGCGCAACAGTGACTCTTCTTACCAGAAAAAAACTCTTGCTCGTAGGACCAGAAACTGCATGTGATTCAACTCCATTTAGGACTGAAAAACAAAGGGTAGCTCGCCTTACAAGAAACACACTCTGCTTTTCAGAAAAGGGCACTCTTCTACTCTACTGTGTTTCCTATAGGGCAAAAACAGTGAGCTTGCTCAGAACAAAAGAACTGTGCTTCCTACACAAACGGCCATATCTAGTTCAATTCTGCTTAGGAAACTGACAAGAACAGTAGCTCCTCTTAAGTCCAAAACCTGTACATGCTGGGAACAAACGCGAGTGCTATTTGTCCTGTGTATGAAAATGGAGCACAATAGTGACTTTCCTTACCAGAAAACAACTCTAGCTCATAGGACCCAAAACTGCATGTGATTCAACTCCATTTAGGACTGGAAACAAACGCTAGCTCGCATTACAAGAAACACATTCTGCTTTAGAGAAAAGAGCACTCTTCTACTCTACTGTGTTTCCTATTCGGTCCAAACAGTGAGCTTGCTTAGAACAAAAGATCTGTGCTTCCTACACACATGGACCATATCTAGTTTATTCTGCTTAGGAAACTGACAAGAACAGTAGCTCCTATACAGTCCAATACACTGTACTTGCTGGGAACAGACGCGAATGCTATTTGCACTGTGTATGCAATTTGGAGCGCAGTAGTGACTCTCCTTACCAGAAAACAACTCTTGCTCATAGGACCTAAAACTGCATGTGACTCAACTCCATTTAGGACTGGGAAACAAACGCGAGCTCGCCTTACAAGAAACACACTCTGCTTTTGAGAAAAGAGCATCTTCTACTCTACTTGTTTCCTATAGGGCCAGAACAGTGAGCTTGCTCAGAACAAAAGAACTGTGCTTCCTACACACACGGGCCATATCTAGTTCAACTCTGCTTAGGAAACTGACAAGTACAGTAGATCCTCTTCAGTTCCATACACTGTACTTGCTGGGAACAGACGCATGTGCTATTTGCACTGTGTATGGCAATGGGAGCGCAATAGTGACTTTCCTTACCAGAAAACAACTCTTGCTCGTAGGACCAGAAACTGCATGTGATTCAACTCCATTTAGGACTGGGAAACAAACGCTAGCTTGTCTTACAAGAAACACACTCTGCTTTTGAGAAAAGAGCACTCTTCTACTCTACTGTGTTGCCTATGTGGTCCGAACAGTGAGCTTGCTCAGAACAAAAGAACTGTGCTTCCTACACAAACGGGCCATATCTAGTTCAACTCTGCTTAGGAAACTGACAAGAACAGTAGCTCTTCTTCAGTCCAATACACTGTACTTGCTGGGAACAGACACGAGTGCTATTTGCACTGTGTATGGCAATTGGAGCACAATAGTGACTCGTCTTACCAGAAAACAACTCTTGCTCGTAGGACAAAAAACTGCATGGGACTGAACTCTATTTAGGACTGGGAAACAAACGCTAGCTCGCCTTCCAAGAAACACACT
Organism: Peromyscus eremicus; assembly: GCF_949786415.1. Lineage (NCBI taxonomy): Eukaryota > Metazoa > Chordata > Mammalia > Rodentia > Cricetidae > Peromyscus > Peromyscus eremicus. The sequence goes on from NW_026735922.1 coordinate 22,474, forward strand.
CTGCTTTTGAGAAAAGAGCACTCTTCTACTCTACTGTGTTTCCTCTTGGATCCGAACAGTGAGCTTGCTCAGAACAGAAGAACTGTGCTTCCTACACACAAGGGCCATATCTAGTTCAACTCTTATTAGGAAACTGACAAGAACAGTAGCTCCTCTTCAGTCCAATACACTGTACTTGCTGGGAACAGAAACGAGTGCTATTTGCACTGTGTAGGGGAATGGGAGCACAATAGTGACTTTCCTTACCAGAAAACAACTCATGCTCATGGGACCAAAAACTGCATGTGATTCAACTCCATTTAGGACTGAAAAACAAACACTAGCTCGCCTTACAAGAAACATACTCTGCTTTTGAGAAAAGAGCACTCTTCTACTCTACTGTGTGTTCTATAGAGCCAAAACAGTGAGCTTGCTCAGAACAAAAGAACTGTGCTTCCTACACACACGGCCATGTCTAGTTCAATTCTGCTTAGGAAACTGACAATAACAGTGGATCCTCTTCAGTCCAATACACTGTACTTGCTGGGAACAGACGCGAGTGCTATTTGCACTGTGTATGACAATGAGAGTTCAATAGTGACTCTTCTTACCAGAAAACAACTCTTGCTCGTAGGACCACAAGCTGCATGTGATTCAACTCCATTTAGGACTGAGAAACAAACACTAGCTCGCCTTACAAGAAACACACTCTGCTTTTGAGAAAAGAGCACTCTTCTACTCTACTGTGTTTCTTATAGTCCCAGAATAATGAGCTTGCTCAGAACAAAAGAACTTTGCTTCCTACACACAGGGGCGATATCTAGTTCAACTCTGCTTAAGGAAACTGACAAGAACAGTAGCTCCTCTTCAGTCCAATACCTGTACATGCTGGGAACAGAAGCGAGTGCTATTTGCCCTGTGTATGACATATGGAGCGCAATAGTGACTCTTCTTACCAGAAAAAAACTCTTACTCGTAGGACCAGAAACTGCATGTGATTCAACTCCATTTCAGTCTGGGAAACAAACACTAGCTCGCCTTACAAGAAACACACTCTGCTTTTGAGAAAAGAGCACTCTTCTACTCTACTGTGTTTCCTATGGTGTCCGAACAGTGAGCTTGCTCAGAACAAAAGAACTGTGCTTCCTACACACATGGTCATATCTAGTTCAATTCTGCTTATGAAACTGACAAGAATAGTAGATCCTCTTCAGTCCAATACTCTGTAGTTGCTGGAAACAGACGCGAGTGCTATTTGCCCAGTGTATGACAAAGGGAGGGCAATAGTGACTCTTCTTACCAGAAAACAATTCTTGCTCGTAGGACCAGAAACTGCATGTGATTCAACTCCATTTAGGATTGGGAAACTAATGCTAGCTCGCCTTACAAGAAACACACTCTGCTTTTGAGAAAAGAGCCATCTTCTAATCTAATGTGTTTCATATGGGGTCCGAACAGTGAGCTTGCTCAGAACAAAAGAACTGTGGTTCCTACACACACGAGCCATATCTAGTTCAACAATGCTTAGGAAACTGACAAGAACAGTAGCTCCTCTTCAGTCCAATACACTGTAATTCCTGCGAAGAGACGCAAGTGCTATTTGCACTGTGTATGGCAATGGGAGCTTAATAGTGACTCTTTTTACCAGAAAACAACTCTTGGTCATAGGACCAGAAACTGCATGGGATTCAACTCCATTTCTGACTAGGAAACAAACACTAGCTCGCCTTACAAGAAACAGACTCTGCTTTTGAGAAAAGAGCACTCTTCGACTCTACTGTGTTTCCTATGGGATCCGAACAGTGAGCTTGCTCAGAACCAAAGAACTGTGCTTCCTACACACACGGGCCTTATCTAGTTCAACTCTGATTAGGAAACTGACAAGAACAGTAGCTCCACTTCAGTCCAATACAGTGTACTTGCTGGGAACAGACGCGAGTGCTTTTTGCACTGTGTAGGGGAATGGGAGCACAATAGTGACTTTCCTTACCAGAAAACAGCTCATGCTCATGGGACCAAAAACTGCATGTGTTTCAACTCCATTTAGGACTGGGAAACAAACACTAGCTCGCCTTACAAGAAACATACTCTGCTTTTGAGAAAAGAGCCCTCTTCTACTCTACTGTGTGATCTAGAGAGCCAAAACATTGAGCTTGCTCAGACAAAAGAACTGTGCTTCCTACACACATGGGCCATATCTAGTTCAACTCTGCTTAGGAAACTGACAAGTACAGTAGATCCTCTTCAGTCCCATACACTGTACTTGCTGGGAACAGACGAATGTGCTATTTGCAGTGTGTATGGCAATGGGAGCGCAATAGTGACTTTCCTTACCAGAAAACAACTCTTGCTCGTAGGACCAGAAACTGCATGTGATTCAACTCCATTTAGGACTGGGAAACAAACGCTAGCTTATCTTACAAGAAACACTCTCTGCTTTTGAGAAAAGAGCACTCTTCTACTCTACTGTGTTGCCTATGTGGTCCGAACAGTGAGCTTGCTCAGAACAAAAGAACTGTGCTTCCTACACAAACGGGCCATATCTAGTTCAACTCTGCTTAGGAAACTGACAAGAACAGTAGCTCTTCTTCAGTCCAATACACTGTATTGCGGGGAACAGACGCGAGTGCTATTTGCACTGTGTATGGCAATTGGAGCACAATAGTGACTCGTCTTACCAGAAAACAACTCTTGCTCGTAGGACAAAAAACTGCATGGGACTGAACTCCATTTAGGACTGGGAAACAAACGCTAGCTCGCCTTCCAAGAAACACACTCTGCTTTTTTAAAAGAGCACTCTTCTACTCTACTGTGTTTCCTCTTGGATCCGAACAGTGAGCTTGCTCAGAACAAAAGAACTGTGCTTCCTACACACAAGGGCCATATCTAGTTCAACTCTGATTAGGAAACTGACAAGAACAGTAGCTCCTCTTCAGTCCAATACACTGTACTTGCTGGGAACAGACACGAGTGCTATTTGCACTGTGTAGGGGAATGGGAGCACAATAGTGACTTTCCTTACCAGAAAACAACTCATGCTCATGGGACCAAAAACTGCATGTGATTCAACTCCATTTAGGACTGGGAAACAAACACTTGCTCGCCTTACAAGAAACACACTCTGCTTTTGAGAAAAGAGCACTCTTCTACTCTACTGTGTGTTCTACAGAGCCAAAACAGTGAGCTTGCTCAGAACAAAAGAACTGTGCTTCCTACACACACGGCCATATCTAGTTCAATTCTGCTTAGGAAACTGACAATAACAGTGGATCCTCTTCAGTCCAATACACTGTACTTGCTGGGAACAGACACGAGTGCTATTTGCACTGTGTATGACAATGAGAGCGCAATAGTGACTCTTCTTACCAGAAAACAACTCTTGCTCGTAGGACCACAAGCTGCATGTGATTCAACTCCATTTAGGACTGAGAAACAAACACTAGCTCGCCTTACAAGAAACACACTCTGCTTTTGAGAAAAGAGCACTCTTCTACTCTACTGTGTTTCTTATAGTCCCAGAATAATGAGCTTGCTCAGAACAAAAGAACTTTGCTTCCTACACACAGGGGCGATATCTAGTTCAACTCTGCTTAAGGAAACTGACAAGAACAGTAGCTCCTCTTCAGTCCAATACCTGTACATGCTGGGAACAGAAGCGAGTGCTATTTGCCCTGTGTATGACATATGGAGTGCAATAGTGACTCTTCTTACCAGAAAAAAACTCTTACTCGTAGGACCAGAAACTGCATGTGATTCAACTCCATTTCAGTCTGGGAAACAAACACTAGCTCGCCTTACAAGAAACACACTCTGCTTTTGAGAAAAGAGCACTCTTCTACTCTACTGTGTTTCCTATGGTGTCCGAACAGTGAGCTTGCTCAGAACAAAAGAACTGTGCTTCCTACACACATGGTCATATCTAGTTCAATTCTGCTTATGAAACTGACAAGAATAGTAGATGCTCTTCAGTCCAATACTCTGTAGTTGCTGGAAACAGACGCGAGTGCTAAGTGCCCAGTGTATGACAATGGGAGGGCAATAGTGACTCTTCTTACCAGAAAACAATTCTTGCTCGTAGGACCAGAAACTGCATGTGATTCAACTCCATTTAGGATTGGGAAACTAATGCTAGCTCGCCTTACAAGAAACACACTCTGCTTTTGAGAAAAGAGCCATCTTCTAATCTAATGTGTTTCCTATGGGGTCCGAACAGTGAGCTTGCTCAGAACAAAAGAACTGTGCTTCCTACACACACGGGCCATATCTAGTTCAACAATGCTTAGGAAACTGACAAGAACAGTAGCTCCTCTTCAGTCCAATACACTGTAATTCCTGCGAAGAGACGCGAGTGCTATTTGCACTGTGTATGGCAATGGGAGCTTAATAGTGACTCTTTTTACCAGAAAACAACTCTTGGTCATAGGACCAGAAACTGCATGGGATTCAACTCCATTTCTGACTGGGAAACAAACACTAGCTCGCCTTACAAGAAACAGACTCTGCTTTTGAGAAAAGAGCACTCTTCGACTCTACTGTGTTTCCTATGGGATCCGAACAGTGAGCTTGCTCAGAACCAAAGAACTGTGCTTCCTACACACACGGGCCATATCTAGTTCAACTCTGATTAGGAAACTGACAAGAACAGTAGCTCCACTTCAGTCCAATACAGTGTACTTGCTGGGAACAGACGCGAGTGCTATTTGCACTGTGTAGGGGAATGGGAGCACAATAGTGACTTTCCTTACCAGAAAACAGCTCATGCTCATGGGACCAAAAACTGCATGTGTTTCAACTCCATTTAGGACTGGGAAACAAACACTAGCTCGCCTTACAAGAAACATACTCTGCTTTTCAGAAAGAGCCCTCTTCTACTCTACTGTGTGTTCTATAGAGCCAAAACAGTGAGCTTGCTCAGAAAAAGAACTGTGCTTCCTACACACACGGCCATATCTAGTTCAATTCTGCTTAGGAAACTGACAATAACAGTGGATCCTCTTCAGTCCAATACACTGTACTTGCTGGGAACAGACGCGAGTGCTATTTGCACTGTGTATGACAATGAGAGCGCAATAGTGACTCTTCTTACCAGAAAACAACTCTTGCTCGTAGGACCACAAGCTGCATGTGATTCAACTCCATTTAGGACTGAGAAACAAACACTAGCTCGCCTTACAAGAAACACACTCTGCTTTTGAGAAAAGAGCACTCTTCTACTCTACTGTGTTTCTTATAGTGCCAGAATAATGAGCTTGCTCAGAACAAAAGAACTTTGCTTCCTACACACAGGGGCAATATCTAGTTCAACTCTGCTTAGGAAACTGACAAGAACAGTAGCTCCTCTTCAGTCCAATACCTGTACATGCTGGGAACAGACGCGAGTGCTATTTGCCCTGTGTATGACATATGGAGCGCAATAGTGACTCTTCTTACCAGAAAAAAACTCTTGCTCGTAGGACCAGAAACTGCATGTGATTCAACTCCATTTAGGTCGGAAAAACAAACTGTAGCTCGCCTTACAAGAAACACACTCTGCTTTTCAGAAAAGGGCACTCTTCTACTCTACTGTGTTTCCTATAGGGCAAAAACAGTGAGCTTGCTCAGAACAAAAGAACTGTGCTTCCTACACAAACGGCCATATCTAGTTCAATTCTGCTTAGGAAACTGACAAGAACAGTAGCTCCTCTTCAGTCCAATACCTGTACATGCTGGGAACAGACGCGAGTGCTATTTGCCCTGTGTATGACATATGGAGCACAATAGTGACTTTCCTTACCAGAAAAAAACTCTAGCTCATAGGACCCAAAACTGCATGTGATTCAACTCCATTTAGGACTGGAAACAAACGCTAGCTCGCCTTACAAGAAACACACTCTGCTTTTGAGAAAAGAGCAGTCTTCTAATCTACTGTGTTTCTTATAGGGCCAGAACAGTGAGCTTGCTCCAAACAAAAGAACTGTGCTTCCTACACACGGGCCATATCTAGTTCAACTCTACTTAGGAAACTGACAAGAACAGTAGCTCCTCTTCAGTCTGATACACTGTACTTGCTGGGAACAAAAGCGAGTGCTATTTGCACTGTGTATGGCAATGGGAGAGCAATAGTGACTCTCCTTACCAGAAAACAACTCTTGCTCGTAGGACCAGAAACTGCATGTGATTCAACTCCATTTAGGACTGGGAAACAAACGCTAGCTCGCCTTACAAGAAACACACTCTGCTTTTGAGAAAAGAGCACTCTTCTACTCTACTGTGTTTCCTATGGGGTCCAAACAGTGAGCTTGCTTAGAACAAAAGAACTGTGCTTCCTACACACATGGACCATATCTAGTTTATTCTGCTTATGAAACTGACAAGAACACTAGATCCTCTTCAGTCCCATATACTGTACTTGCTGGGAACATACGCCAGTGCTATTTTCCCTGTGTATGACAATGGGAGCGCAATAGTGACTCTTCGTACCAGAAAACAACTCTTGCTCGTAGGACCAGAAACTGCATGTGATTCAACTCCATTTCAGTCTGGGAAACAAACACTAGCTCGCCTTACAAGAAACACACTCTGCTTTTGAGAAAAGAGCACTCTTCTACTCTACTGTGTTTCCTATGGGGTCGAACAGTGTTCTTGCTCAGAACAAAAGAACTGTGCTTCCTTCACACAGGGGCCATATCTAGTTCAACTCTGCTTAGGAAACTGACAAGAACAGTATCTCATCTTCAGTCCAATACACTGTACTTGCTGCGAACAGACGCGAGTGCTGTTTGCACTGTGTATGGCAATGGGAGCACAATAGTGACTCTTCTTACCAGAAAACAATTCTTGTTCATAGGACCAGAAACTGCATGTGATTCAACTCCATTTAGGATTGGGAAACTAATGCTAGCTCGCCTTACAAGAAACACACTCTGCTTTTGAGAAAAGAGCCATCTTCTAATCTAATGTGTTTCCTATGGGGTCCGAACAGTGAGCTTGCTCAGAACAAAAGAACTGTGCTTCCTACACACACGAGCTATATCTAGTTCAACTCTGCTTAGGAAACTGACAAGAACAGTAGCTCATCTTCAGTCCAATACATTGTAATTCCTGCGAAGAGACACGAGTGCTATTTGCACTGTGTATGGCAATGGGAGCTTAATAGTGACTCTTTTTACCAGAAAACAACTCTTGGTCATAGGACCAGAAACTGCATGGGATTCAACTCCATTTCTGATTGGGAAACAAACACTAGCTCGCCTTACAAGAAACAGACTCTGCTTTTGAGAAAAGAGCACTCTTCTACTCTACTGTGTTTCCTATGGGATCCGAACAGTGAGCTTGCTCAGAACCAAAGAACTGTGCTTCCTACACACACGGGCCATATCTAGTTCAACTCTGATTAGGAAACTGACAAGAACAGTAGCTCCACTTCAGTCCAATACAGTGTATTTGCTGGGAACAGACGCGAGTGCTATTTGCACTGTGTAGGGGAATGGGAGCGCAATAGTGACTTTCCTTACCAGAAAACAACTCATGCTCATGGAAACAAAAACTGCATGTGATTCAACTCCATTTAGGACTGGGACACAAACGCTAGCTCGCCTTACAAGAAACACACACTGCTTTTGAGAAAAGAGCACTCTTCTACTCTACTGTGTTTTCCATAGAGCCAAAACAGTGAGCTTGCTCAGAACAAAAGAACTGTACTTCCTGCACACACGGCCATATCTAGTTCAATTCTGCTTAGGAAACTGACAATAACAGTGGATCCTCTTCAGTCCAATACACTCTACATGCTGGAAACAGACGCCAGGGCTATTTGTAATGTGTATGACAATGGGAGCACAATAGTGACTCTTCTTACCAGAAAACAACTCTTGCTCGTAGGACCAGAAACTGCATGTGATTCAACTCCATTTAGGACCCCGAAACAAACACTAGCTCGCCTTACAAGAAACACACTCTGCTTTTGAGAAAAGAGCACTCTTCTACTCTACTGTGTTTCCTTTGGGGTCCAAATAGTGAGCTTGCTCAGTACTAAAGAACTGTGCTTCCTACACACACACCCATATCTAGTTCAATTCTGCTTAGGAAACTGACAAGAACAGTAGCTCCTCTTCAGTCCAGTACACTGTACTTGCTGGGAACAGACGCGAGTGCTATTTGCACTGTGTATGGCAATGGGAGCACAATAGTGACTTTCCTTACCAGAAAACAACTCTTGCTCGTAGGACCAAAAACTGCATGTGATTCAACACCATTTGGTACTGGGAAACAAACGCTAGCTCGCCTTACAAGAAACACACTCTGCTTTTGAGAAAAGAGCACTCTTCTACTCTACTGTGTTTCCTATGTGGACCGAACAGTGTGCTTGCTCAGAACAAAAGAACTGTGCTTCCTACACACACGGCCCATATCTAGTTCAACTCTGCTTAGGATACTGACAAGAACAGTAGCTCTTCTTTAGTCCAATATACTGTACTTCCTGGGAGCAGAAGCGAGTGCTATTTTCACTGTGTATGGCAATGGGAGCGCAAAAGTGTCTCTTCTTACCAGAAAACAACTCTTGCTGGTAGGACCAGAAACTTCATTGGATTCAACTCCATTTCTGACTGGGAAACAAACACTAGATCGCCTTACAAGAAACACACTCTGCTTTTGAGAAAAGAGCACTCTTCTAGTCTACTGTGTTTCCTATAGGGCCATAACAGTGAGCTTGCTCAGAACAAAAGAACTGTGATTCCTACACACACGGCCATATCTAGTTCAATTCTGCTTAGGAACCTGACAAGAACAGTAGATCCTCTTCAGTCCAATACACTGTACTTGCTGGGAACAGACGCCAGTGCTATTTGTCCTGTGTATGGCAATGGCAGCGCAATAGTGACTCTTCTTACCATAAAACAACTCTTGCTCGTAGGACCAGAAACTGCATGTGATTCAACTCCATTTAGGACTGGGAAACAAACGCTCGCTGGCCTTACAAGAAATACACTCTGCTTTTGAGAAAAGAGCAGTCTTCTAATCTACTCTGTTTCCTATAGGGCCAGAACAGTGAGCTTGCTCAGAACAAAAGAACTGTGCATCCTACACACGGGCCATATCTAGTTCAACTCTACTTAGGAAACTGACAAGAACAGTAGCTCCTATACAGTCCAATACACTGTACTTGCTGGGAACAGACGCGAATGCTATTTGCACTGTGTATGGCATTTGGAGCGCAATAGTGACTCTTCTTACCAGAAAACAACTCTTGCTGGTAGGACCAAAAACTGCATGTGACTCAACTCCATTTAGGACTGGGAAACAAACGTGAGCTCGCCTTACAAGAAACACACTCTGCTTTAGAGAAAAGAGCACTCTTCTACTCTACTGTGTTTCCTATGGGGTCCAAACAGTGAGCTTGCTCAGAATAAAAGAACTGTGCTTCCTACACACACCGACCATATCTAGTTCAACTCTACTTAGGAAACTGACAAGAACAGCAGCTCCTCTTCAGTCCGATAAACTGTACTTGCTGGGAACAGACGCCAGTGCTATTTGTCCTGTGTATGGCAATGTCAGCACAATACTGACTCTTCTTACCATAAAACAACTCTTGCTCGTAGGACCAGAAACTGCATGTGATTCAACTCTATTAAGGACTGGGAAACAAACGCTAGCTGGCCTTACAAGAAACACACTCTGCTTTAGAGAAAAGAGCACTCTTCTACTCTACTGTGTTTATTATAAGGCCTGAACAGAGAACTTGCTCAGAAAAAAAGAACTGTGCTTCCTACACACATGGACCATATCTAGTTCAATTCTGCTTAGGAAACTGACAAGAACAGTAGCTCCTATACAGTCCCATAATCTGTACTTGCTGGGAACAGACGCGAGTGCTATTTGCACTGTGTATGGCATTTGGAGCGCAATAGTGACTCTTCTTTCCAGAAAACAACTCTTGCTCGTAGGACCAGAAACTGCATGTGATTCAACACCATTTGGGACTGGGAAACAAACGCTAGCTCGCCTTATAAGAAACACACTCTGCTTTTGAGAAAAGAGCACTCTTCTACTCTACTGTGTTTCCTATTGGGACCGAACAGTGAGCTTGCTCAGAACAAAAGAACTGTGCTTCCTACACACACAGGCCATATCTAGTTCAACTCTGCTTAGGATACTGACAAGAACAGTAGCTCCTCTTTAGTCCAATACACTGTACTTCCTGGGAACAGAAGCGAGTGCTATTTTCACTGTGTATGGCAATGGGAGCGAAAAAGTGACTCTTCTTACCAGAAAAAAACTCTTGCTGGTAGGACCAGAAACTGCATGGGATTCAACTCCATTTGTGACTGGGAAACAAACACTAGCTCGCCTTACAAGAAACACACTCTGCTTTTGAGAAAAGAGCACTCTTCTACATTACTGTGTTTCCTATGGGGTCCAAACAGTGAGCTTGCTCAGAACAAAAGAACTGTGCTTCCTACACACACGGGACATATCTCGTTCAACTCTGCTTAGGAAACTGACAAGAACAGTAGCTTCTCTTCAGTCTGATACACTGTACTTGCTGGGAACAGACGCGAGTGCTATTTGCACTGTGTGACAATGGGAGCGCAATAGTGACTTTCCATACCAGAAAACAACTCTTGCTCGTAGGACCAGAACCTGCATGTGATTGAACTCCATTTATGGCTGGGAAACAAACGCTAGCTCGCCTTACAAGAAACACCCTCTGCTTTTGAGAAAGGAGCACTCTTCTACTCTACTGTGTTTCCCATAGGGCCAGAACAGTGAGCTTGCTCAGAACAAAAGAACTGTGCTTCCTACACACATGGCCATATCTAGTTCAATTCTGCTTACGAACCTGAAAAGAGCAGTAGATCCTCTTCAGTCCAATACACTGTATTTGCTGGGAACAGACACCAGTGCTATTTATCTTGGGTATGGCAATGGCTGCGCAATATTGACTCTTCTTACCAGAAAACATCTCTTGCTCGTAGGACCAGAAACTGCATGGGATTCAACTCCATTTAGGACTGGGAAACAAACGCTAGCTCTCTTTACAAAAAACACACTCTGCTTTTGAGAAAAGAGCACTCTTCTACTCTACTGTGTTTCCTATGGGGTCCAAACAGTGAGCTTGCTCAGATAAAAGAACTGTGCTTCCTACACACACCGACCATATCTAGTTCAACTCTACTTAGGAAACTGACAAGAACAGTAGCTCCTCTTCAGTCCGATACACTGTACTTGCTGGGAACAGACGCCAGTGCTATTTGTCCTGTGTATGGCAATGGCAGCACAATACTGACTCTTCTTACCATAAAACAACTCTTGCTCATAGGACCAGAAACTGCATGTGTCTCAACTCTATTTAGAACTGGGAAACAAATGCTAACTCGCCTTACAAGAAACACACTCTGCTTTTGAGAAAAGAGCACTCTTCTACTCTACTGTGTTTTCTGTTAGGACCAAACAGTGAGCTTGCTTAGAACAAAAGAACTGTGCTTCCTACACACACGGGCCACATCTAGTTCAACTCTGCTTAGGATACTGACAAGAACAGTAGCTCCTCTTTAGTCCCATACACTGTACTTCCTGGGAACAGAAGCGAGTGCTATTTTCACTGTGTATGGCAATGGGAGAGCAAAAGTGACTCTCCTTACCAGAAAACAACTCTTGCTCGTAGGACCAGAAACTGCATGTGATTCAACTCCATTTAGGACTGGGAAACAAACGCTAGCTCGCCTTACAAGAAACACACTCTGCTTTAGAGAAAAGAGCACTCTTCTACTCTACTGTGTTTCCTATGGGGTCCAAACAGTGAGCTTGCTTAGAACAAAAGAACTGTGCTTCCTACACACATGGACCATATCTAGTTTATTCTGCTTAGGAAACTGACAAGAACGGTAGCTCCTATACAGTCCAATACACTGTACTTGCTGGGAACAGACGCGAATGCTATTTGCACTGTGTATGCAATTTGGAGCGCAGTAGTGACTCTCCTTACCAGAAAACAACTCTTGCTCATAGGACCTAAAACTGCATGTGACTCAACTCCATTTAGGACTGGGAAACAAACGCGAGCTCGCCTTACAAGAAACACACTCTGCTTTTGAGAAAAGAGCACTCTTCTACTCTACTTGTTTCATATAGGGCCAGAACAGTGAGCTTGCTCAGAACAAAAGAACTGTGCTTCCTACACAAACGGGCCATATCTAGTTCAACTCTGCTTAGGAAACTGACAAGTACAGTAGCTCCTCTTCAGTCCCATACACTGTACTTGCTGGGAACAGACGCATGTGCTATTTGCACTGTGTATGGCAATGGGAGCGCAATAGTGACTTTCCTTACCAGAAAACAACTCTTGCTCGTAGGACCAGAAACTGCATGTGATTCAACTCCATTTAGGACTGGGAAACAAACGCTAGCTTGTATTACAAGAAACAAACTTTGCTTTTGAGAAAGAGCACTCTTCTACTCTACTGTGCTTCCTATGGGGTCCGAACAGTGAGCTTGCTCAGAACAAAAGAACTGTGCTTCCTACACACACGGGCCATATCTAGTTCAACTCTGCTTAGGAAACTGACAAGAACAGTAGATCCTCTTCAGTCCAATACACTGTACTTACTGGGAACAGACGCCAGTGCTATTTGTCCTGTGTATGGCAATGGCAGCGCAAGAGTGACTATTCTTACCATAAAACAACTCTTGCTCGTAGGACCAGAAACTGCATGTGATTCCACTCCATTTAGGACTGGGAAACAAAAGCTAGCTCGCCTTACATGAAACACACTCTGCTTTTGAGAAAAGAGCACTCTTCTACTCTACTGTGTTGCCTATGTGGTCCGAACAGTGAGCTTGCTCAGAACAAAAGAACTGTGCTTCATACACAAACGGGCCATATCTAGTTCAACTCTGCTTAGGAAACTGACAAGAACAGTAGCTCTTCTTCAGTCCAATACACTGTACATGCTGGGAACAGACGCGAGTGCTATTTGCACTTTGTATGGCAATTGGAGCACAATAGTGACTCGTCTTACCAGAGAACAACTCTTGCTCGTAGGACAAAAAACTGCATGTGACTGAACTCCATTAAGGACTGGGAAACAAACGCTAGCTCGCCTTCCAAGAAACACACTCTGCTTTTGAGAAAACAGCACTCTTCTATTCTACTGTGTTTCCTATGTGTTCCGAACAGTGAGCTTGCTCAGAACCAAAAAAACTGTGCTTCCTACACACACAAGGGCCATATCTAGTTCAAGTCTGCTTAGGAACCTGACAAGAACAGTAGCTCCTGTTCAGTCCAATACACTGTACTTGCTGGGAACAGACGCCAGTGCTATTTGTCCTGTGTATGGCAATGGCAGCACAATAGTGACTCTTCTTACCAGAAAACAACTCTTGCTCTTAGGACCAGAAACTGCATGGGATTCAACTCCATTTAGGACTGGGAAACACACGCTAGCTCGCCTTACAAGAAACACACTCTGCTTTTGAGAAAAGAGCACACTTCTACATTACTGTGTTTCCTATGGGGTCCAAACAGTGAGCTTGCTCAGAACAAAAGAACTGTGCTTCCTACACACACGGGACATATCTCATTCAACTCTGTTTAGGAAACTGACAAGAACAGTAGCTTCTCTTCAGTCGATACACTGTACTTGTTGGGAACAGACGCGAGTGCTATTTGTACTGTGTATGGCAATGGGAGCGCAATAGTGACTTTCCATACCAGAAAACAACTCTTGCTCTTAGGACCAGAACCTACATGTGATTGAACTCCATTTATGGCTGGGAAACAAATGCTAGCTCGCCTTACAAGAAACACACTCTGCTTTTGAGAAAGGAGCACTCTTCTACTCTACTGTGTTTCCTACAGGGCCAGAACAGTGAGCTTGCTCAGAACAAAGGAACTGTGCTTCCTGCACACACGGCCATATCTAGTTCAATTCTGCTTACGAACCTGACAAGAACAGTAGATCCCCTTCAGTCCAATACACTGTATTTGCTGGGAACAGACGCCAGTGCTATTTATCTTGTGTATGGCAATGGCAGCACAATATTGACTCTTCTTACCAGAAAACAACTCTTGCTCGTAGGACCAGAAACTGCATGGGATTCAACTCCATTTAGGACTGGGAAACAAACGCTAGCTCTCCTTACAAAAAACACACTCTGCTTTTGAGAAAAGAGCACTCTTCTACTCTACTGTGTTTCCTATGGGGTCCAAACAGTGAGCTTGCTCAGATAAAAGAACTGTGCTTCCTACACACACCGACCATATCTAGTTCAACTCTACTTAGGAAACTGACAAGAACAGTAGCTCCTCTTCAGTCCGATACACTGTACTTGCTGGGAACAGACGCCAGTGCTATTTGTCCTGTGTATGGCAATGGCAGCACAATACTGACTCTTCTTACCATAAAACAACTCTTGCTCGTAGGACCAGAAACTGCATGTGTCTCAACTCTATTTAGAACTGGGAAACAAATGCTAACTCGCCTTACAAGAAACACACTCTGCTTTTGAGAAAAGAGCACTCTTCTACTCTACTGTGTTTCCTATTAGGACCAAACAGTGAGCTTGCTTAGAACAAAAGAACTGTGCTTCCTACACACACGGGCCACATCTAGTTCAACTCTGCTTAGGATACTGACAAGAACAGTAGCTCCTCTTTAGTCCCATACACTGTACTTCCTGGGAACAGAAGCGAGTGCTATTTTCACTGTGTATGGCAATGGGAGAGCAAAAGTGACTCTCCTTACCAGAAAACAACTCTTGCTCGTAGGACCAGAAACTGCATGTGATTCAACTCCATTTAGGACTGGGAAACAAACGCTAGCTCGCCTTACAAGAAACACACTCTGCTTTAGAGAAAAGAGCACTCTTCTACTCTACTGTGTTTCCTATGGGGTCCAAACAGTGAGCTTGCTTAGAACAAAAGAACTGTGCTTCCTACACACATGGACCATATCTAGTTTATTCTGCTTAGGAAACTGACAAGAACAGTAGCTCCTATACAGTCCAATACACTGTACTTGCTGGGAACAGACGCGAATGCTATTTGCACTGTGTATGCAATTTGGAGCGCAGTAGTGACTCTCCTTACCAGAAAACAACTCTTGCTCATAGGACCTAAAACTGCATGTGACTCAACTCCATTTAGGACTGGGAAACAAACGCGAGCTCGCCTTACAAGAAACACACTCTGCTTTTGAGAAAAGAGCACTCTTCTACTCTACTTGTTTCATATAGGGCCAGAACAGTGAGCTTGCTCAGAACAAAAGAACTGTGCTTCCTACACAAACGGGCCATATCTAGTTCAACTCTGCTTAGGAAACTGACAAGTACAGTAGCTCCTCTTCAGTCCCATACACTGTACTTGCTGGGAACAGACGCATGTGCTATTTGCACTGTGTATGGCAATGGGAGCGCAATAGTGACTTTCCTTACCAGAAAACAACTCTTGCTCGTAGGACCAGAAACTGCATGTGATTCAACTCCATTTAGGACTGGGAAACAAACGCTAGCTTGTATTACAAGAAACAAACTTTGCTTTTGAGAAAGAGCACTCTTCTACTCTACTGTGCTTCCTATGGGGTCCGAACAGTGAGCTTGCTCAGAACAAAAGAACTGTGCTTCCTACACACACGGGCCATATCTAGTTCAACTCTGCTTAGGAAACTGACAAGAACAGTAGATCCTCTTCAGTCCAATACACTGTACTTACTGGGAACAGACGCCAGTGCTATTTGTCCTGTGTATGGCAATGGCAGCGCAAGAGTGACTATTCTTACCATAAAACAACTCTTGCTCGTAGGACCAGAAACTGCATGTGATTCCACTCCATTTAGGACTGGGAAACAAACGCTAGCTCGCCTTACATGAAACACACTCTGCTTTTGAGAAAAGAGCACTCTTCTACTCTACTGTGTTGCCTATATGGTCCGAACAGTGAGCTTGCTCAGAACAAAAGAACTGTGCTTCATACACAAACGGGCCATATCTAGTTCAACTCTGCTTAGGAAACTGACAAGAACAGTAGCTCTTCTTCAGTCCAATACACTGTACATGCTGGGAACAGACGCGAGTGCTATTTGCACTTTGTATGGCAATTGGAGCACAATAGTGACTCGTCTTACCAGAAAACAACTCTTGCTCGTAGGACAAAAAACTGCATGTGACTGAACTCCATTAAGGACTGGGAAACAAACGCTAGCTCGCCTTCCAAGAAACACACTCTGCTTTTGAGAAAACAGCACTCTTCTATTCTACTGTGTTTCCTATGTGTTCCGAACAGTGAGCTTGCTCAGAACCAAAACAACTGTGCTTCCTACACACACAGCCACATCTAGTTCAAGTCTGCTTAGGAACCTGACAAGAACAGTAGCTCCTGTTCAGTCCAATACACTGTACTTGCTGGGAACAGACGCCAGTGCTATTTGTCCTGTGTATGGCAATGGCAGCACAATAGTGACTCTTCTTACCAGAAAACAACTCTTGCTCTTAAGACCAGAAACTGCATGGGATTCAACTCCATTTAGGACTGGGAAACACACGCTAGCTCGCCTTACAAGAAACACACTCTGCTTTTGAGAAAAGAGCACTCTTCTACATTACTGTGTTTCCTATGGGGTCCAAACAGTGAGCTTGCTCAGAACAAAAGAACTGTGCTTCCTACACACACGGGACATATCTCATTCAACTCTGTTTAGGAAACTGACAAGAACAGTAGCTTCTCTTCAGTCGATACACTGTACTTGCTGGGAACAGACGCGAGTGCTATTTGTACTGTGTATGGCAATGGGAGCGCAATAGTGAATTTCCATACCAGAAAACAACTCTTGCTCTTAGGACCAGAACCTACATGTGATTGAACTCCATTTATGGCTGGGAAACAAATGCTAGCTCGCCTTACAAGAAACACACTCTGCTTTTGAGAAAGGAGCACTCTTCTACTCTACTGTGTTTCCTACAGGGCCAGAACAGTGAGCTTGCTCAGAACCAAGAAACTGTGCTTCCTGCACACACGGCCATATCTAGTTCAATTCTGCTTATGAACCTGACAAGAACAGTAGATCCCCTTCAGTCCAATACACTGTATTTGCTGGGAACAGACGCCAGTGCTATTTATCTTGTGTATGGCAATGGCAGCACAATATTGACTCTTCTTACCAGAAAACAACTCTTGCTCGTAGGACCAGAAACTGCATGGGATTCAACTCCATTTAGGACTGGGAAACAAACGCTAGCTCTCCTTACAAAAAACACACTCTGCTTTTGAGAAAAGAGCACTCTTCTACTCTACTGTGTTTCCTATGGGGTCCAAACAGTGAGCTTGCTCAGATAAAAGAACTGTGCTTCCTACACACACCGACCATATCTAGTTCAACTCTACTTAGGAAACTGACAAGAACAGTAGCTCCTCTTCAGTCCGATACACTGTACTTGCTGGGAACAGACGCCAGTGCTATTTGTCCTGTGTATGGCAATGGCAGCACAATACTGACTCTTCTTACCATAAAACAACTCTTGCTCGTAGGACCAGAAACTGCATGTGTCTCAACTCTATTTAGAACTGGGAAACAAATGCTAACTCGCCTTACAAGAAACACACTCTGCTTTTGAGAAAAGAGCACTCTTCTACTCTACTGTGTTTCCTATTAGGACCAAACAGTGAGCTTGCTTAGAACAAAAGAACTGTGCTTCCTACACACACGGGCCACATCTAGTTCAACTCTGCTTAGGATACTGACAAGAACAGTAGCTCCTCTTTAGTCCCATACACTGTACTTCCTGGGAACAGAAGCGAGTGCTATTTTCACTGTGTATGGCAATGGGAGAGCAAAAGTGACTCTCCTTACCAGAAAACAACTCTTGCTCGTAGGACCAGAAACTGCATGTGATTCAACTCCATTTAGGACTGGGAAACAAACGCTAGCTCGCCTTACAAGAAACACACTCTGCTTTAGAGAAAAGAGCACTCTTCTACTCTACTGTGTTTCCTATGGGGTCCAAACAGTGAGCTTGCTTAGAACAAAAGAACTGTGCTTCCTACACACATGGACCATATCTAGTTTATTCTGCTTAGGAAACTGACAAGAACGGTAGCTCCTATACAGTCCAATACACTGTACTTGCTGGGAACAGACGCGAATGCTATTTGCACTGTGTATGCAATTTGGAGCGCAGTAGTGACTCTCCTTACCAGAAAACAACTCTTGCTCATAGGACCTAAAACTGCATGTGACTCAACTCCATTTAGGACTGGGAAACAAACGCGAGCTCGCCTTACAAGAAACACACTCTGCTTTTGAGAAAAGAGCACTCTTCTACTCTACTTGTTTCATATAGGGCCAGAACAGTGAGCTTGCTCAGAACAAAAGAACTGTGCTTCCTACACAAACGGGCCATATCTAGTTCAACTCTGCTTAGGAAACTGACAAGTACAGTAGCTCCTCTTCAGTCCCATACACTGTACTTGCTGGGAACAGACGCATGTGCTATTTGCACTGTGTATGGCAATGGGAGCGCAATAGTGACTTTCCTTACCAGAAAACAACTCTTGCTCGTAGGACCAGAAACTGCATGTGATTCAACTCCATTTAGGACTGGGAAACAAATGCTAGCTCGCCTTACAAGAAACACACTCTGCTTTTGAGAAAGGAGCACTCTTCTACTCTACTGTGTTTCCTACAGGGCCAGAACAGTGAGCTTGCTCAGAACAAAGGAACTGTGCTTCCTGCACACACGGCCATATCTAGTTCAATTCTGCTTACGAACCTGACAAGAACAGTAGATCCCCTTCAGTCCAATACACTGTATTTGCTGGGAACAGACGCCAGTGCTATTTATCTTGTGTATGGCAATGGCAGCACAATATTGACTCTTCTTACCAGAAAACAACTCTTGCTCGTAGGACCAGAAACTGCATGGGATTCAACTCCATTTAGGACTGGGAAACAAACGCTAGCTCTCCTTACAAAAAACACACTCTGCTTTTGAGAAAAGAGCACTCTTCTACTCTACTGTGTTTCCTATGGGGTCCAAACAGTGAGCTTGCTCAGAATAAAAGAACTGTGCTTCCTACACACACCGACCATATCTAGTTCAACTCTACTTAGGAAACTGACAAGAACAGTAGCTCCTCTTCAGTCCGAAACACTGTACTTGCTGGGACAAGACGCCAGTGCTATTTGTCCTGTGTATGGCAATGGCAGCACAATACTGACTCTTCTTACCATAAAACAACTCTTGCTCATAGGACCAGAAACTGCATGTGATTCAACTCTATTTAGGACTGGGACACAAACGCTAGCTGGCCTTACAAGAAACATACTCTGTTTAGAGAAAAGAGCACTCTTCTACTCTACTGTGTTTATTATAAGGCCTGAACAGTGAGCTTGCTCAGAACTAAAGAACTGTGCTTCCTACACACACACCCATATCTAGTTCAATTCTGCTTAGGAACCTGACAAGAACAGTAGGTCCTCTTCAGTCCAATACACTGTACTTGCTGGGAACATACGCGAGTGCTATTTGCACTGTGTATGGCAATTGGAGCACAATAGTGACTCGTCTTACCAGAAAAGAACGCTTGCCCGTGGACAAAAAACTGCATGTGACTCAACTCCATTTAGGACTGGGAAACAAACTCTAGCTCGCTTTACAAGAAACACACTCTGCTTTTGAGAAAAGAGCACTCTTCTACTCTACTGTGTTTCCTATAGGGCCAGAACAGTGAGCTTGCTCAGAAAAAGGAACTGTGCTTCCTACACACACGGGCCATATCTAGTTCAACTCTTCTTAAGAAACTGAGAAGAACAGTAGCTCCTCTTCAGTCCAATACACTGTACTTGCTGGGAACAGACGGGAGGGCTATTTGCACTGTGTATGGCATTTGGAGCGCAATAGTGACTCTTCTTACCAGAAAACAACTCTTGCTCGTAGGACCAAAAACTGCATGAGACACAACTCCATTTAGGACTGGGAAACAAACACTAGCTCACCTTACTAGAAAAACACTCTGCTTTTGAGAAAAGAGCACTCTTCTACTCTACTGTGTTTCCTATATGGTCAGAACAGTGAGCTTGCACAGAACAAAAGAACTGTGCTTCCTACACATGGGCCACATCTAGTTCAACTCTGCTTAGGAAACTGACCAGAACAGTAGCTCCTCTTCAGTCCGATACACTGTACTTGCTGGAAAGAGACTCGAGTGCTATTTGCACTGTGTATTGCAATGGGAGCGCAATAGTGAATTTCCTTACCAGAAAACAACTCTTGCTGGTAGGAACAGAAACTGCATGGGATTCAACTTCATTTAGGACTGGGAAACAAACGCTAGCTTGTCTTACAAGAAACTCACTCTCTTTTGAGAAAAGAGCACTCTTCTACTCTACTGTGTTTCCTATGTGGTCTGAAGAGTGAGCTGGCTCAGAACAAAAGAACTGTGCTTCCTACACACACGGTCATATCTAGTTCAATTCTGCTTAGGAACCTGACAAGACCAGTAGATCCTCTTCAGTCCAATACACTGTACTTGCTGGGATCAGACGCCAGTGCTATTTGTCCTGTGTATGGCAATGGCAGCGCAATAGTGACTATTCTTACCATAAAACAACTCTTGCTCATAGGACCAGAAACTGCATGTGATTCCACTCCATTTAGGACTGGGAAACAAACGCTAGCTTGCCTTACAAGAAACACACTCTGCTTTTGAGAAAAGAGCACTCTTCTACTCTACTGTGTTTCCTATGGGTTACAAACAGTAAGCTTGCTCAGAACAAAAGAACTGTGCTTCCTACATGCACGGACCATATCTAGTTCAACTCTGCTTAGGAAACTGACAAG
The DNA here is from genome assembly GCF_949786415.1 of Peromyscus eremicus. Lineage (NCBI taxonomy): Eukaryota > Metazoa > Chordata > Mammalia > Rodentia > Cricetidae > Peromyscus > Peromyscus eremicus. The sequence continues at coordinate 43,267 of NW_026735922.1, forward strand.
AACAGTTGCTCCTGTTCAGTCCAATACACTGTACTTGCTGGGAAAAGATGCGAGTGCTATTTGCCAGGTGTATGGCAATGGGAGCGCAATAGTGACTTTCCTTACCAGAAAACAACTCTTGTTCGTAGGACCACAAACTGCATGTGATTCAATTCCATTTAGGACTAGGAAACAAACTCTAGCTCGCCTTACAAGAAACACACATTGCTTTTGAGAAAGAGCACTCTTCTATTCTACTGTGTTTCCTATGTGTTCAGAGCAGTGAGCTTGCTCAGAACAAAAAAACTGTGCTTCCTACACACACGGCCATATCTAGTTGAAGTCTGCTTAGGAACCTGACAAGAACAGTAGATCCTCTTCAGTCCAATACACTGTACTTGCTGGGAACAGACGCGTGTGCTATTTGCACTGTGCATGGCAATGGGAGCGCAATAGTGACTTTCCTTATCAGAAAACAATTCTTGCTCATAGGTCCAGAAACTGCATGTGATTCAACTCCATATAGGACTGGGAAACAAACGCTAGCTCGGCTTACAAGAAACACACTCTGCTTTTGAGAAAAGAGCACTCTTCTACTCTACTGTGTTTCCTATAGGGCCAGAAAAGTGAGCTTGCACAGAAAAAAAGAACTGTGCTTCCTACACACACGGTCCATATCTAGTTCAACTCTGCTTAGGAAACTGACAGAACAGTAGCTCCTCTTCAGTCCAATACACTGTACTTGTGTGGAACAGACACGAGTGCTATTTGTACTGTGTATGGCAATTGGAGCACAATAGTGACTCATCTTACCAGAAAACAACTCTTGCTTGTAGGACAAAAAACTGCATGTGACTCAACTCCATTTAGGACTAGGAAACAAAAGCTAGCTCGCCTTCCAAGAAACACACTCTGCTTTTGAGAAAAGAGCACTCTTCTACTCTACTGTGTTCCCTATGTGTTCCGAACAGTGAGCTTGCTCAGAACAAAAAAACTGTGCCTCCTACACACACGGCCATATCTAGTTCAAGTCTGCTTAGGAAACTGACAAGAACAGTAGCACCTATTCAGTCCAATGCACTGTACTTGCTGGGAACCGACGGGAGGGCTATTTGCACTGTGTATGGCAATGGGAGCGCAATAGTGACTTTCCTTACCAGAAAACAGCTCTTGATCGTAGGACCAGAAACTGCATGGGATTCAACTTTATTTAGGACAAGGAAACAAAAGCTAGCTCGACTTACAGGAAACACACTCTGCTTTAGAGAAAAGAGCACTCTTCTACTCTTCTGTGTTTCCTATGGGGTCCAAACAGTGAGCTTGCTCAGAACAAAAGAGCTGTGCTTCCTACACACATGGAACATATCTAGTTCAATTCTGCTTAGGAAACTGACAAGAACAGTAGCTCCTATACAGTCCCATACTCTGTACTTGCTGGGAACAGACGCGAGTGCTATTTGCACTGTGTATGGCATTTGGAGCACAATAGTGACTCTTCTTACCAGAAAACAACTCTTGCTCGTAGGACCAAAAACTGCATGTGACTCAACTCCATTTAGGACTGGGAAAAAAACGCGAGCTCACCTTACAAGAAACACACTTTGCTTTAGAGAAAAGAGCACTCTTCTACTCTACTGTTTCCTATAGGGCCAGAACAGTGAGCTTGCTCAGAACAAAAGAACTGTGCTTCCTACACACAGGGGCCATATCTAGTTCAACTCTGCTTAGGAAACTGACAAGAACAGTAGCTCCTCTTCAGTCCGATACACTGTACTTGCTGGGAACAGACGCGTGTGCTATTTGCACTGTGTATGGCAATGGGAGCGCAATAGTGACTTTCCTTACCAGAAAACAACTCTTGCTCTTAGGACCAGAAACTGTATGTGATTCAACTCCGTTTAGGACTGGGAAACAAACGCTAGCTTGTCTTACAAGAAACACACTCTCTTTTGAGAAAAGAGCACTCTTCTACTCTACTGTGTTTCCTATGTGGTCTGAACAGTGAGCTGGCTCAGAACAAAAGAACTGTGCTTCCTACACACACGGCCATATCTAGTTCAATTCTGCTTAGGAACCTGACAAGTACAGTAGATCTTCTTCAGTCCAATACATTGTACTTGCTGGGATCAGACGCCAGTGCTATTTGTCCTGTGTATGGCAATGGCAGCGCAATAGTGACTATTCTTACCATAAAACAACTCTTGCTCATAGGACCAGAAACTGCATGTGATTCCACTCCATTTAGGACTGGGAAACAAACGCTAGCTTGCCTTACAAGAAACACACTCTGCTTTTGAGAAAAGAGCACTCTTCTACTCTACTGTGTTTCCTATGGGTTACAAACAGTAAGCTTGCTCAGAACAAAAGAACTGTGCTTCCTACACACACGGACCATATCTAGTTCAACTCTGCTTAGGAAACTGACAAGAACAGTTGCTCCTGTTCAGTCCAATACACTGTACTTGCTGGGAAAAGATGCGAGTGCTATTTGCCAGGTGTATGGCAATGGGAGCGCAATACTGACTTTCCTTACCAGAAAACAACTCTTGTTCGTAGGACCACAAACTGCATGTGATTCAATTCCATTTAGGACTAGGAAAAAAAACGCTAGCTCGCCTTACAAGAAACACACACTGCTTTTGAGAAAGAGCACTCTTCTATTCTACTGTGTTTCCTATGTGTTCCGAGCAGTGAGCTTGCTCAGAACAAAAAAACTGTGCTTCCTACACACACGGCCATATCTAGTTCAAGTCTGCTTAGGAACCTGACAAGAACAGTAGATCCTGTTCAGTCCAATACACTGTACTTGCTGGGAACAGACGCCAGTTCTATTTGTCCTTTGTATGGAAAAGGCAGTGCAATATTGACTCTTCTTACCAGAAAACAACTCTTGCTCGTAGGACCAGAAACTGCATGGGATTCAACTCCATTAAGGACTGGGAAACAAACGCTAGCTCTCCTTACAAGAAACACACTCTGCTTTTGAGAAAAGAGCACTCTTCTACTCTACTGTGTTTCTTATGTTGTCCAAACAGTGAGCTTGCTCAGAATAAAAGAACTGTGCTTCCTACACACACCGACCATATCTAGTTCAACTCTGCTTAGGAAACTGAGAAGATCAGTAGCTCCTCTTCAGTCTAATACACTGTACTTTCTGGGAACAGACGCGAGTGCTATTTGCACTGTGTATGGCAATTGGAGCACAATAGTGACTCGTCTTACCAGAAAACAACTCTTGCTTGTAGGACAAAATACTGCTTGTGACTCAACTCCATTTAGGACTGAGAAACAAACGCTAGCTCGCCTTCCAAGAAACACACTATGCTTTTGAGAAAAGAGCACTCTTCTACTCTACTGTGTTTCCTATGGGTTCCGAACAGTAAGCTTGCTCAGAACAAAAAAACTGTGCTTCCTACACACATGGCCATATCTAGTTCAAGTCTGCTTAGTAACCTGACAAGAACAGTAGATCCTCTTCAGTCCAATACACTGTACTTGCTGGGAACAGACGCGTGTGCTATTTGCACTGTGTATGGCAATGGGAGCGCAATAGTGACTTTCCTTATCAGAAAACAATTCTTGCTCATAGGTCCAGAAACTGCATGTGATTCAACTCCATATAGGACTGGGAAACAAACGCTAGCTCGCCTTACAAGAAACACACTCTGCTTTTGAGAAAAGAGCACTCTTCTACTCTACTGTGTTTCCTATAGGGCCAGAACAGTGAGCTTGCTTAGAACAAAAGAACTGTGCTTCCTACACGCACGGACCATATCTAGTTCAACTCTGCTTGGGAAACTGACAAGAACAGTAGATCCTCTTCAGTCCAATACACTGTACATGCTGGGAACAGACGCCAGTGCTATTTGCCATCTGTATGACAATGGGAGCACAATGGTGACTCTTCTTACCAGAAAACAACTCTTGCTCATAGGACCAGAAACTGCATGTGATTCAACTCCATTTAGGACTGGGAAACAAACACTAGCTCGCCTTACAATAAACACAATCTGATTTAGAGAAAAAGTCATTTTTCTACTCTACTGTGTTTCCTAAGTGGTCCGAACAGTGAACTTGCTCAGAACAAAAGAACTGTGCTTTCAACACACATGGCCATATCTAGTTCAATTCTGCTTAGGAACCTGTCAAGAACAGTAGATCCTCTTCAGTCCAATACACTGTACTTGCTGGGAACCGACGCCAGTGCTATTTGTCCTGTGTATGGCAATGGCAGCACAATATTGACTCTTCTTACCAGAAAACAACTCTTGCTCGTAGGACCAGAAATTGCATGGGATTCAACTCCATTTAGGACTGGGAAAGAAACGCTACCTCGCCTTACAAGAAACACACTCTGCTTTTGAGAATAGAGCACTCTTCTACTCTTCTGTGTTTCCTATGGGGTCCAAACAGTGAGCTTGCTCAGAACAAAAGAACTGTGCTTCCTACACACACGGCCATATCTAGTTCAACTCTGCTTAGGAAACTGACAAGAACAGTAGCTCCTGTTCAGTCCAGTACACTGTACTTGCTGGGAAAAGATGCGAGTGCTATTTGCCAGGTGTATGGCAATGGGAGCACAATAGTGACTTTCCTTACCAGAAAACAACTCTTGTTCGTAGGACCACAAACTGCATGTGATTCAATTCCATTTAGGTCGGAAAAACAAACGGTAGCTCGCCTTACAAGAAACACACACTGCTTTTGAGAAAAGAGCACTCTTCTATTCTACTGTGTTTCCTATGTGTTCCGAGCAGTGAGCTTGCTCAGAACAAAAAAACTGTGCTTCCTACACACATGGCCAAATCTAGTTCAAGTCTGCTTAGGAACCTGACAAGAACAGTAGATCCTGTTCAGTCCAATACACTGTACTTGCTGGGAACAGACGCCAGTGCTATTTGTCCATTGTATGGCAATGGCAGTGCAATATTGACTCTTCTTACCAGAAAACAACTCTTGCTCGTAGGACCAGAAATTGCATGGGATTCCACTCCATTTAGGACTGGGAAACAAACGCTAGCTCTCCTTACAAGAAACACACTCTGCTTTTGAGAAAAGAGCACTCTTCTACTCTACTGTGTTTCCTATGGGGTCCAAACAGTGATCTTGCTCAGAAAAAAAGAACTGTGCTTCGTACACACACCGACCATATCTAGTTCAACTCTGCTTAGGAAACTGACAAGATCAGTAGCTCCTCTTCAGTACGATACACTGTACTTGCTGGGAACAGACGCGAGTGCTATTTGCACTGTGTATGGCAATAGGAGTGCAATAGTGACTTTCCTTACCAGAAAACAACTCTTGTTCGTAGGATCAGAAACTGCATGTGATTCAACTCCATTTAGGACTGGGAAACTAATGCTAGCTCGCCTTACAAGAAACTCACTCTGCTTTAGAGAAAAAAGCACTCTTCTACTCTACTGTGTTTCCTATGGGGTCCGAACAGTGAGCTTGCTCAGAACAAAAAAACTGTGCTTCCTACACACACGGGCCATATCTTGTTCAATTCTGCTTAGAAACCTGACAAGAACAGTAGTTCCTCTTCAGTCCAATACACTGTACTTGCTGGGAACAGACGCGAGTGCTTTTTGCACTGTGTATGGCAATGGGTGCACAATAGTGACTTTCCTTACCAGAAAACAACTCTTGCTCATAGTAACGGAAACTGCCTGTGATTGAACTCCATTTAGGACTAGGAAACAAACGCCAGCTCACCTTACAAGAAACACACTCTGCTTTAGAGAAAAGAGCACTCTTCTACTCTACTGTGTTTCCTATGAGGTCCGAACAGTCAGATTGCTCAGAACAAAAGAACTGTGCTTCCTACACACATGGCCATATCTAGTTCAACTCTGCTTAGGAACCTGACAAGAACAGTAGATCCTCTTTAGTCCAATACACTGTACATGCTGTGAACAGACGCGAGTGCTATTTGCACTGTGTATGGCAATGGGAGCGAAATAGTGACTTTCCTTACCGGAAACCAACTCTTGCTCGTAGGACCAGAAACGGCATGTGATTCCACTCCATTTAGGACTGGGAAACAAACGCTAGCTTGCCTTACAAGAAACACACTGTGCTTTAGAGAAAAGAACACTCTTCTACTCTACTGTGTTTCCTATAGGGCCAGAACAGTGAGCTTGCTCAGAACAAAAGAACTCTGCTTCCTACACACGGGCCATATCTAGTTCAACTCTGCTTAGGAAACTGAAAAGAACAGTAGCTCCTCTTCAGTCCAATACACTGTACTTGCTGGGAACAGACGCGAGTGCTATTTGCACTGTGGATGGCAATGGGAGCACAATAGTGACTTTCCTTACCAGAAAACAACTCTTGCTCCTAAGCCCAGAAACTGCATATATTTCAACTCCATTTAGGACTGAGAAACAAATGCTAGCTCGCCTTACATGAAATACACTCTGCTTTTGAGAAAAGAACTCTCTTCTACTCTAATGTGTTTCCTATGGTGTCCGAACAGTGAGCTTGCTCAGAACAAAGAACTGTGCTTCCTACACACATGGTCCATATCTAGTTCAACTCTGCTTAGAAAACTGACAAGAACAGTAGCTCCTCTTCAGTCCAATACACTGTACATCCTGGGAACAGACGCGAGTGCTATTTGCACTGTGTATGGCAATGGGAGCACAATAGTGACTTTCCTTACCATAAAACAACTCTTGCTCATAGGGCTGGAAACTGTCTGTGATTGAACTCCATTTAGACTAGGAAACAAACGCAGCTCGCCTTACAAGAAACACACTCTGCTTTAGAGAAAAGAGCACTCTTCTACTCTTCTGTGATTCCTATGAGGTCTGAACAGTGAGCTTGCTCAGAACAAAAAAACTGTGCTTCCTACACACACAGCCATACTTAGTTCAATTCTGCTTAGGTACCTGACAAGAACAGTAGCTCCTCTTCAGTCCAATACACTGTACTGCTGGAATGAGACTACAGTGCTATTTGTCCTGTGTATGGCAATGGCAGCGCAATAGTGACTCTTCTTACCAGAAAACAACTCTTGCTCGTAGGACCAGAAACTGCATGTCATTCAACTCCATTTAGGACTGGGAAACAAACGCTAGCTTGGCTTACAAGAAACACTCTCTGCTTTAGAGAAAAGAGCACACTTCTACTCTACTGTGTTTCCTATAGGGCCAGAACAGTGAGCTTGCCCAGAACAAAAGAACTGTGCTTCCTACACACACGTGACATACCTAGTTCAGCTCTGCTTAAGAAACTGACAAGAGAGTAGCTCCTCTTCAGTTCAATACACTGTACTTGCTGGGAACACATGCGAGTGCTATTTGCACTGTGTATGGCAATGGGAGTGCAATAGTTTCTTTCTTCCCCAGAAAACCACTCTTGCTCGTAGGACCAGAAACTGCATGTGATTCAACTCCATTTTGGACTGGGAAACAAATGCTAGCTCGCCTTATATGAAACACATTCTGCTTTTGAGAAAAGAGCACTCTTCACTCTACTGTGTTTCCTATGGGGCCAGAACAGTGAGCTTGCTCAGAACAAAAGAACTCTGCTTCCTACACACGGGCCATATCTAGTTCAACTCTGCTTAGGAAACTGAAAAGAACAGTAGCTCCTCTTCAGTTCAATACACTGTACTTCCTGGGAACAGATGCGAATGCTATTTGCACTGTTTATGACAATGGGAGTGCAATTGTCACTTTCCTTACCAGAAAAAAACTCTTGTTCGTAGGACCAGATACTGCATGTGATTCCACTCCATTTATGACTAGGAAACAAACGCGAGCTCGCCTTACAAGAAACACACTCTGCTTTAGAGAAAAGAGCACTCTTCTACTCTTCTGTGATTCCTATGAGGTCCGAACAGTGAGCTTGCTCAGAACAAAAAAACCGTGCTTCCTACACACACCGCCATACTTAGTTCAATTCTGCTTAGGTACCTGACAAGAACTGTAGCTCCTCTTCAGTCCAATACACTGTACTGCTGGAAACAGACAACAGTGCTATTTGTCCTGTGTATGGCAATGGCAGCGCAATAGTGACTCTTCTTACCAGAAAACAACTCTTGCTCATAGGACCAGAAACTGCATGTCATTCAACTCCATTTAGGACTGGGAAACAAACGCTAGCTTGCCTTACAAGAAACACTCTCTGCTTTAGAGAAAAGAGCACACTTCTACTCTACTGTGTTTCCTTTAGGGCCAGAACAGTGAGCTTGCCCAGAACAAAAGAACTGTGCTTCCTACACACACGGAATATATCTACTTCAACTCTGCTTAGGAAACTGACAAGAACAGTAGCTCCTCTTCAGTTCAATACACTGTACTTGCTGGGAACAGATGCGAGTGCTATTTGCACTGTGTATGGCAATGGGAGTGCAATACTGACTTTCTTCCCCAGAAAACAACTCTTGCTCGTAGGACCAGAAACTGCATGTGATTCAACTCCATTTAGGACTGGGAAACAAGCGCTATCTTGCCTTACAAGAAACACACTCTGCTTTAGACAAAAGAGCACTCTTCTACTCTACTGTGTTTCCTATAGGGCCAGAACAGTGAGCTTGCTCAGAACAAAAGAACTGTGCTTCCTACACACACCGCCATACTTAGTTCAATTCTGCTTAGGTACCTGACAAGAACAGTAGCTCCTCCTCAGTCCAATACACTGTACTGCTGGAAAGAGACAACAGTGCTATTTGTCCTGTGTATGGCAATGGCAGCGCAATAGTGACTCTTCTTACCAGAAAACAACTCTTGCTCGTAGGACCAGAAACTGCATGTCATTCAACTCCATTTAGGACTGGGAAACAAACGCTAGCTCGTCTTACAAGAAACACACTCTGCTTTAGAGAAAGAGCACTCTTCTACTCTACTGTGTTTCCTATAGGGCCAGAACAGTGAGCTTGCTCAGAACAATAGAACTGTGCTTCCTACACACACAGGCCATATCTACTTCAACTCTGCTTAGGAAACTGACAAGAACAGTAGCTCCTCTTCAGTCCGATACACTGTACTTGCTGGGAACAGACGTGAGTGCTATTTGCACTGTGGATGGCAATGGGAGCGAAATAGTGACTTTCCTTACCAGAAAACAACTCTTGCTCATAGGCCGAGAAACTGCATATGATTCAACTCCATTTAGGACTGAGAAACAAATGCTAGCTCGCCTTACATGAAATACACTCTGCTTTTGAGAAAAGAGCACTCTTCACTCTACTGTGTTTCCTATGGGGTCCGAACAGTGAGCTTGCTCAGAACAAAAGAACTGTGCTTCCTACATGAACGGGCCATATCTACTTCAACTCTGCTTAGGAAACTGACAAGAACAGTAGCTCCTCTTCAGTCCAATACAGTGTACTTGCTGGGAACAGACGCAAGTGCTGTTTGCACTGTGTATGGCAATGAGAGCGCAATAGTGACTTTCCTTACTGGAAAACAACTCTTGCTCGTAGGACCAGAAACTGCATGTGATTCAACTCCATTTAGGACTGGGAAACAAACGCTAGCTCGCCTTACAAGAAACACACTCTGCTTTAGAGAAAAGAGCACTCTTCTACTCTACTGTGTTTCCTATAGGGCCAGAACAGTGAGCTTGCTCGGAACAAAAGTACTGTGCTTCCTACACACACGGGCCATATCTAGTTCAACTCTGCTTAGGAAATTGAAAAGAACAGTAGATCCTCTTCAGTCCAATACACTGTACTTGCTGGGAACAGACGCGAGTGCTATTTGCACTGTGTATGACAATGGGAGCACAATAGTGACTCTTCTTACCAGAAAACAACTCTTGCTCATAGGACCAGAAACTTCATGTGATTCGACTCCATTTAGGACTGTGAAACAAACACTATCTCGCCTTACAGGAAACACACTCTGCTTTAGAGAAAAGAGCACTCTTCTACTTTTCTGTGATTCCTATGAGGTCCGAACAGTGAGCTTGCTCAGAACAAAAAAACTGTGCTTCCTACACACACCGCCATACTTAGTTCAATTCTGCTTATATACCTGACAAGAACAGTAGCTCCTCTTCAGTCCAATACACTGTACTGCTGGAAAGAGACAACAGTGCTATTTGTCCTGTGTATGGCAATGGCAGCGCAATAGTGACTCTTCTTACCAGAAAACAACTCTTGCTCGTAGGACCAGAAACTGCATGTCATTCAACTCCATTTAGGACTGGGAAACAAACACTATCTCGCCTTGAAAGAAACACACTCTGCTTTAGAGAAAAGAGCACTCTTCTACTCTACTGTGTTTCTTATGGTGTCCGAACAGTGAGCTTGCTCAGAACAAAAGAACCGTGCTTCCTACACACATGGTCCATATCTAGTTCAACTCTGCTTAGGAAACTGACAAGAACAGTAGCTCCTCTTCAGTCCAATACTCTGTACTTGCTGGGAACAGACGCGAGTGCCATTTGCACTGTGTATGGCAATGGCAGCGCAATAGTGACTTTCCTTACCGGAAAACAACTCTTGTTCATAGGACCAGAACCTGCATGTGATTCAACTCCATTTAGGACTGGGAAACAAACGCTAGCTCGCCTTACAAGAAACACACTCTGCTTTTGAGAAAAGAGCACTCTTCTACTCTACTGTGTTTCCTATAGGGCCAGAACAGTGAGCTTGCTCAGAACAAAAGAACTGTGCTTCCTACACACACGGGCCATATCTAGTTCAACTCTGCTTAGGAAACTGACATGAACAGTAGCTCCTCTTCAGTTCAATACACTGTACTTGCTGGGAACAGATGCGAATGCTATTTGCACTGTGTATGGCAATGGGAGTGCAATAGTGACTGTCCTTACCAGAAAAAAACTCTTGCTCGTAGGACCAGAAACTGCATGTGATTCCACTCCATTTAGGACTAGGAAACAATTGCCAGCTCGCCTTACAAGAAACACACTCTGCTTTAGAGAAAAGAGCACTCTTCTACTCTTCTGTGATTCCTATGAGGTCCGAACAGTGAGCTTGCTCAGAACAAAAAAACTGTGCCTCCTACACACACCGCCTTACTTATTTCAATTATGCTTGGGTACCTGACAAGAACAGTAGCTCCTCTTCAGTCCAATACACTGTACTGCTGGAAACAGACAACAGTGCTATTTGTCCTGTGTATGGCAATGGCAGCGCAATAATGACTCTTCTTACCCGAAAACAACTCTTGCTCATACGACCAGAAACTGCATGTCATTCAACTCCATTTAGGACTGGGAAACAAACGCTAGCTTGCCTTACAAGAAACACTCTCTGCTTTAGAGAAAAGAGCACACTTCGACTCTACTGTGTTTCCTATAGGCCAGAACAGTGAGCTTGCCCAGAACAAAAGAACTGTGCTTCCTACACACACGGGCCATATCTAGATCAACTCTACTTAGGAAACTGACAAGAACAGTAGCTCCTCTTCAGTTCGATACACTGTACTTGCTGGGAACAGATGTGAGTGCTATTTGCACTGTGTATGGCACTGGGAGTGCAATAGTGACTTTCTACCCCAGAAAACAACTCTTGCTCGTAGGACCAGAAACTGCATGTGATTCAACTCTATTAAGGACTGGGAAACAAACGCTAGCTGGCCTTACAAGAAACACACTCTACTTTAGAGAAAAGAGCACTCTTCTACTCTACTGTGTTTCCTATAGGGCCAGAACAGTGAGCTTGCTCCGAAAAAAAATGAACTGTGCTTTGTACACACACGGGCCATATCTAGTTCAACTATGCTTAGGAAACTGACAATAACAGTAGCTCCTCTTCAGTCCCATACACTGTACTTGCTGGGAACAGACGCGAGTGCTATTTGCACTGTGTATGGCAATGGGAGCGCAATAGTGACTTTCCTTACCGGAAAACAACTCTTGGTCGTAGGACCAGAAACTGCATGTCATTCAACTCCATTTAGGACTGGGAAACAAACGCTAGCTTGCCTTAAAAGAAACACTCTCTGCTTTAGAGTAAAGAGCACACTTCGACTCTACTGTGTTTCCTACAGGGCCAGAACAGTGAGCTTGCCCAGAACAAAAGAACTGTGCTTCCTACACACACGGGCCATATCTAGTTCAACTCTGCTTAGGAAACTGACAAGAACAGTAGCTCCTCTTCAGTTCGATACACTGTACTTGCTGGGAACAGATGCGAGTGCTATTTGCACTGTGTATGGCAATGGGAGTGCAACACTGACTTTCTTCCCCAGAAAACAACTCTTGCTCGTAGGACCAGAAACTCCGTGTGATTCCACTCCATTTAGGACTAGGAAACAAACGCCAGCTCGCCTTACAAGAAACACACTCTGCTTTAGAGAAAAGAGCACTCTTCTACTCTACTGTGATTCCTATGAGGTCCGAAGAGTGAGTTTGTTCAGAACAAAAAAACTGTGCTTCCTACACACACCGCCATACTTAGTTCAATTCTGCTTAGGTACCTGACAAGAACAGTAGCTCCTCTTCAGTCCAATACACTGTACTGCTGTGTACAGACAACAGTGCTATTTGTCCTGTGTATGGCAATGGCAGCGCAATAGTGACTCTTCTTACCAGAAAACATCTCTTGCTCGTAGGACCAGAAACTGCATGTCATTCAACTCCATTTAGGACTGGGAAACAAACGCTAGCTTGCCTTACAAGAAACACTCTCTGCTTTAGAGTAAAGAGCACACTTCGACTCTACTGTGTTTCCTACAGGGCCAGAACAGTGAGCTTGCCCAGAACAAAAGAACTGTGCTTCCTACACACACGGGCCATATCTAGTTCAACTCTGCTTAGGAAACTGACAAGAACAGTAGCTCCTCTTCAGTCTGATACACTGTACTTGCTGGGAACAGACGCGAGTGCTATTTGCACTGTGTAAGGCAATGGGAGCGCAATAGTGACTTTCCTTACCGGAAAACAACTCTTGCTCGTAGGACCAGAAACTGCATTGATTCAACTCCACTTAGGACTGGAAAGCAAACGCTAGCTTGCCTTACAAGAAACACACTCTGCTTTTGAGAAAAGAGCACTCTTCTACTCCACTGTGTTTCCTAAGGGTTCCAAACAGTGAGCTTGCTCAGAACAAAAGAACTGTGCTTCCTACACACACGGGACATATCTCATTCAACTCTGCTTAGGAAACTGACAAGAACAGTAGCTTCTCTTCATTCCGATACACTGTTCTTGCTGGGAACAGACGCGAGTGCCATTTGCACTGTGTATGACCATGGGAGCACAATAGTGACTTTCCTTACCAGAAAACAACTCTTGCTCATAGGACCAGAACCTGCATGTGATTCAACTCCATTTAGGACTGGGAAACAAATGCTAGCTCGCCTTACAAGAAACACACTCTGCTTTTGAGAAAAGAGCACTCTTCTACTCTACTGTGTTTCCTACAGGGCCAGAAGAGTGAGCTTGCTCAGAACAAAAGAAGTGTGCTTCCTACACACACGGCCATATCTAGTTCAACTCTGCTTAGGAACATGACAAGAACAGTAGATCCTCTTCAGTCCAATACACTGTACATGCTGGGAACAGACGCCAGTGCTATTTGCACTGTGTATGACAATGGGAGCACAATAGTGACTCTTCTTACCAGAAAACAAGTCTTGCTCATAGGACCAGAAACTTCATGTGATTCGACTCCATTTAGGACTGTGAAACAAACACTATCTCGCCTTTCAGGAAACACACTCTGCTTTAGAGAAAAGAGCACTCTTCTACTCTTCTGTGATTCCTATGAGGTCCGAACAGTGAGCTTGCTCAGAACAAAAAAACTGTGCTTCCTACACACACCGCCATACTTAGTTCAATTCTGCTTAGGTACCTGACAAGAACAGTAGCTCCTCTTCAGTCCAATACACTGTACTGCTGGAAAGAGACAACAGTGCTATTTGTCCTGTGTATGGCAATGGCAGCGCAATAGTGACTCTTCTTACCAGAAAACAACTCTTGCTCGTAAGACCAGAAACTGCATGTCATTCAACTCCATTTAGGACTGGGAAACAAACACTATCTCGCCTTGAAAGAAACACACTCTGCTTTAGAGAAAAGAGCACTCTTCTACTCTACTGTGTTTCCTATGGTGTCCGAACAGTGAGCTTGCTCAGAACAAAAGAACCGTGCTTCCTACACACATGGTCCATATCTAGTTCAACTCTGCTTAGGAAACTGACAAGAACAGTAGCTCCTCTTCAGTCCAATACTCTGTACTTGCTGGGAACAGACGCGAGTGCCATTTGCACTGTGTATGGCAATGGCAGCGCAATAGTGACTTTCCTTACCGGAAAACAACTCTTGTTCATAGGACCAGAACCTGCATGTGATTCAACTCCATTTAGGACTGGGAAACAAACGCTAGCTCGCCTTACAAGAAACACACTCTGCTTTTGAGAAAAGAGCACTCTTCTACTCTACTGTGTTTCCTATAGGGCCAGAACAGTGAGCTTGCTCAGAACAAAAGAACTGTGCTTCCTACACACACGGGCCATATCTAGTTCAACTCTGCTTAGGAAACTGACATGAACAGTAGCTCCTCTTCAGTTCAATACACTGTACTTGCTGGGAACAGATGCGAATGCTATTTGCACTGTGTATGGCAATGGGAGTGCAATAGTGACTGTCCTTACCAGAAAAAAACTCTTGCTCGTAGGACCAGAAACTGCATGTGATTCCACTCCATTTAGGACTAGGAAACAATCGCCAGCTCGCCTTACAAGAAACACACTCTGCTTTAGAGAAAAGAGCACTCTTCTACTCTTCTGTGATTCCTATGAGGTCCGAACAGTGAGCTTGCTCAGAACAAAAAAACTGTGCCTCCTACACACACCGCCTTACTTATTTCAATTATGCTTGGGTACCTGACAAGAACAGTAGCTCCTCTTCAGTCCAATACACTGTACTGCTGGAAACAGACAACAGTGCTATTTGTCCTGTGTATGGCAATGGCAGCGCAATAATGACTCTTCTTACCCGAAAACAACTCTTGCTCATACGACCAGAAACTGCATGTCATTCAACTCCATTTAGGACTGGGAAACAAACGCTAGCTTGCCTTACAAGAAACACTCTCTGCTTTAGAGAAAAGAGCACACTTCGACTCTACTGTGTTTCCTATAGGCCAGAACAGTGAGCTTGCCCAGAACAAAAGAACTGTGCTTCCTACACACACGGGCCATATCTAGATCAACTCTACTTAGGAAACTGACAAGAACAGTAGCTCCTCTTCAGTTCGATACACTGTACTTGCTGGGAACAGATGTGAGTGCTATTTGCACTGTGTATGGCACTGGGAGTGCAATAGTGACTTTCTACCCCAGAAAACAACTCTTGCTCGTAGGACCAGAAACTGCATGTGATTCAACTCTATTAAGGACTGGGAAACAAACGCTAGCTGGCCTTACAAGAAACACACTCTGCTTTAGAGAAAAGAGCACTCTTCTACTCTACTGTGTTTCCTATAGGGCCAGAACAGTGAGCTTGCTCAGAACAAAAGTACTGTGCTTCCTACACACACGGGCCATATCTAGTTCAACTATGCTTAGGAAACTGACAATAACAGTAGCTCCTCTTCAGTCCCATACACTGTACTTGCTGGGAACAGACGCGAGTGCTATTTGCACTGTGTATGGCAATGGGAGCGCAATAGTGACTTTCCTTACCGGAAAACAACTCTTGGTCGTAGGACCAGAAACTGCATGTCATTCAACTCCATTTAGGACTGGGAAACAAACGCTAGCTTGCCTTAAAAGAAACACTCTCTGCTTTAGAGTAAAGAGCACACTTCGACTCTACTGTGTTTCCTACAGGGCCAGAACAGTGAGCTTGCCCAGAACAAAAGAACTGTGCTTCCTACACACACGGGCCATATCTAGTTCAACTCTGCTTAGGAAACTGACAAGAACAGTAGCTCCTCTTCAGTTCGATACACTGTACTTGCTGGGAACAGATGCGAGTGCTATTTGCACTGTGTATGGCAATGGGAGTGCAACACTGACTTTCTTCCCCAGAAAACAACTCTTGCTCGTAGGACCAGAAACTCCGTGTGATTCCACTCCATTTAGGACTAGGAAACAAACGCCAGCTCGCCTTACAAGAAACACACTCTGCTTTAGAGAAAAGAGCACTCTTCTACTCTACTGTGATTCCTATGAGGTCCGAAGAGTGAGTTTGTTCAGAACAAAAAAACTGTGCTTCCTACACACACCGCCATACTTAGTTCAATTCTGCTTAGGTACCTGACAAGAACAGTAGCTCCTCTTCAGTCCAATACACTGTACTGCTGTGTACAGACAACAGTGCTATTTGTCCTGTGTATGGCAATGGCAGCGCAATAGTGACTCTTCTTACCAGAAAACATCTCTTGCTCGTAGGACCAGAAACTGCATGTCATTCAACTCCATTTAGGACTGGGAAACAAACGCTAGCTTGCCTTACAAGAAACACTCTCTGCTTTAGAGTAAAGAGCACACTTCGACTCTACTGTGTTTCCTACAGGGCCAGAACAGTGAGCTTGCCCAGAACAAAAGAACTGTGCTTCCTACACACACGGGCCATATCTAGTTCAACTCTGCTTAGGAAACTGACAAGAACAGTAGCTCCTCTTCAGTCTGATACACTGTACTTGCTGGGAACAGACGCGAGTGCTATTTGCACTGTGTAAGGCAATGGGAGCGCAATAGTGACTTTCCTTACCGGAAAACAACTCTTGCTCGTAGGACCAGAAACTGCATTGATTCAACTCCACTTAGGACTGGAAAGCAAACGCTAGCTTGCCTTACAAGAAACACACTCTGCTTTTGAGAAAAGAGCACTCTTCTACTCCACTGTGTTTCCTAAGGGTTCCAAACAGTGAGCTTGCTCAGAACAAAAGAACTGTGCTTCCTACACACACGGGACATATCTCATTCAACTCTGCTTAGGAAACTGACAAGAACAGTAGCTTCTCTTCATTCCGATACACTGTTCTTGCTGGGAACAGACGCGAGTGCCATTTGCACTGTGTATGACCATGGGAGCACAATAGTGACTTTCCTTACCAGAAAACAACTCTTGCTCATAGGACCAGAACCTGCATGTGATTCAACTCCATTTAGGACTGGGAAACAAATGCTAGCTCGCCTTACAAGAAACACACTCTGCTTTTGAGAAAAGAGCACTCTTCTACTCTACTGTGTTTCCTACAGGGCCAGAAGAGTGAGCTTGCTCAGAACAAAAGAAGTGTGCTTCCTACACACACGGCCATATCTAGTTCAACTCTGCTTAGGAACATGACAAGAACAGTAGATCCTCTTCAGTCCAATACACTGTACATGCTGGGAACAGACGCCAGTGCTATTTGCACTGTGTATGACAATGGGAGCACAATAGTGACTCTTCTTACCAGAAAACAACTCTTGCTCATAGGACCAGAAACTTCATGTGATTCGACTCCATTTAGGACTGTGAAACAAACACTATCTCGCCTTTCAGGAAACACACTCTGCTTTAGAGAAAAGAGCACTCTTCTACTCTTCTGTGATTCCTATGAGGTCCGAACAGTGAGCTTGCTCAGAACAAAAAAACTGTGCTTCCTACACACACCGCCATACTTAGTTCAATTCTGCTTAGGTACCTGACAAGAACAGTAGCTCCTCTTCAGTCCAATACACTGTACTGCTGGAAAGAGACAACAGTGCTATTTGTCCTGTGTATGGCAATGGCAGCGCAATAGTGACTCTTCTTACCAGAAAACAACTCTTGCTCGTAGGACCAGAAACTGCATGTCATTCAACTCCATTTAGGACTGGGAAACAAACACTATCTCGCCTTGAAAGAAACACACTCTGCTTTAGAGAAAAGAGCACTCTTCTACTCTACTGTGTTTCCTATGGTGTCCGAACAGTGAGCTTGTTCAGAACAAAAGAACCGTGCTTCCTACACACATGGTCCATATCTAGTTCAACTCTGCTTAGGAAACTGACAAGAACAGTAGCTCCTCTTCAGTCCAATACTCTGTACTTGCTGGGAACAGACGCGAGTGCCATTTGCACTGTGTATGGCAATGGCAGCGCAATAGTGACTTTCCTTACCGGAAAACAACTCTTGTTCATAGGACCAGAACCTGCATGTGATTCAACTCCATTTAGGACTGGGAAACAAACGCTAGCTCGCCTTACAAGAAACACACTCTGCTTTTGAGAAAAGAGCACTCTTCTACTCTACTGTGTTTCCTATAGGGCCAGAACAGTGAGCTTGCTCAGAACAAAAGAACTGTGCTTCCTACACACACGGGCCATATCTAGTTCAACTCTGCTTAGGAAACTGACATGAACAGTAGCTCCTCTTCAGTTCAATACACTGTACTTGCTGGGAACAGATGCGAATGCTATTTGCACTGTGTATGGCAATGGGAGTGCAATAGTGACTGTCCTTACCAGAAAAAAACTCTTGCTCGTAGGACCAGAAACTGCATGTGATTCCACTCCATTTAGGACTAGGAAACAATCGCCAGCTCGCCTTACAAGAAACACACTCTGCTTTAGATAAAAGAGCACTCTTCTACTCTTCTGTGATTCCTATGAGGTCCAAACAGTGAGCTTGCTCAGAACAAAAAAACTGTGCCTCCTACACACACCGCCTTACTTATTTCAATTATGCTTGGGTACCTGACAAGAACAGTAGCTCCTCTTCAGTCCAATACACTGTACTGCTGGAAACAGACAACAGTGCTATTTGTCCTGTGTATGGCAATGGCAGCGCAATAATGACTCTTCTTACCCGAAAACAACTCTTGCTCATACGACCAGAAACTGCATGTCATTCAACTCCATTTAGGACTGGGAAACAAACGCTAGCTTGCCTTACAAGAAACACTCTCTGCTTTAGAGAAAAGAGCACACTTCGACTCTACTGTGTTTCCTATAGGCCAGAACAGTGAGCTTGCCCAGAACAAAAGAACTGTGCTTCCTACACACACGGGCCATATCTAGATCAACTCTACTTAGGAAACTGACAAGAACAGTAGCTCCTCTTCAGTTCGATACACTGTACTTGCTGGGAACAGATGTGAGTGCTATTTGCACTGTGTATGGCACTGGGAGTGCAATAGTGACTTTCTACCCCAGAAAACAACTCTTGCTCGTAGGACCAGAAACTGCATGTGATTCAACTCTATTAAGGACTGGGAAACAAACGCTAGCTGGCCTTACAAGAAACACACTCTGCTTTAGAGAAAAGAGCACTCTTCTACTCTACTGTGTTTCCTATAGGGCCAGAACAGTGAGCTTGCTCAGAACAAAAGTACTGTGCTTCCTACACACACGGGCCATATCTAGTTCAACTATGCTTAGGAAACTGACAATAACAGTAGCTCCTCTTCAGTCCCATACACTGTACTTGCTGGGAACAGACGCGAGTGCTATTTGCACTGTGTATGGCAATGGGAGCGCAATAGTGACTTTCCTTACCGGAAAACAACTCTTGGTCGTAGGACCAGAAACTGCATGTCATTCAACTCCATTTAGGACTGGGAAACAAACGCTAGCTTGCCTTAAAAGAAACACTCTCTGCTTTAGAGTAAAGAGCACACTTCGACTCTACTGTGTTTCCTACAGGGCCAGAACAGTGAGCTTGCCCAGAACAAAAGAACTGTGCTTCCTACACACACGGGCCATATCTAGTTCAACTCTGCTTAGGAAACTGACAAGAACAGTAGCTCCTCTTCAGTTCGATACAGTGTATTTGCTGGGAACAGATGCGAGTGCTATTTGCACTGTGTATGGCAATGGGAGTGCAACACTGACTTTCTTCCCCAGAAAACAACTCTTGCTCGTAGGACCAGAAACTCCGTGTGATTCCACTCCATTTAGGACTAGGAAACAAACGCCAGCTCGCCTTACAAGAAACACACTCTGCTTTAGAGAAAAGAGCACTCTTCTACTCTACTGTGATTCCTATGAGGTCCGAAGAGTGAGTTTGTTCAGAACAAAAAAACTGTGCTTCCTACACACACCGCCATACTTAGTTCAATTCTGCTTAGGTACCTGACAAGAACAGTAGCTCCTCTTCAGTCCAATACACTGTACTGCTGTATACAGACAACAGTGCTATTTGTCCTGTGTATGGCAATGGCAGCGCAATAGTGACTCTTCTTACCAGAAAACATCTCTTGCTCGTAGGACCAGAAACTGCATGTCATTCAACTCCATTTAGGACTGGGAAACAAACGCTAGCTTGCCTTACAAGAAACACTCTCTGCTTTAGAGTAAAGAGCACACTTCGACTCTACTGTGTTTCCTACAGGGCCAGAACAGTGAGCTTGCCCAGAACAAAAGAACTGTGCTTCCTACACACACGGGCCATATCTAGTTCAACTCTGCTTAGGAAACTGACAAGAACAGTAGCTCCTCTTCAGTCTGATACACTGTACTTGCTGGGAACAGACGCGAGTGCTATTTGCACTGTGTAAGGCAATGGGAGCGCAATAGTGACTTTCCTTACCGGAAAACAACTCTTGCTCGTAGGACCAGAAACTGCATTGATTCAACTCCACTTAGGACTGGAAAGCAAACGCTAGCTTGCCTTACAAGAAACACACTCTGCTTTTGAGAAAAGAGCACTCTTCTACTCCACTGTGTTTCCTAAGGGTTCCAAACAGTGAGCTTGCTCAGAACAAAAGAACTGTGCTTCCTACACACACGGGACATATCTCATTCAACTCTGCTTAGGAAACTGACAAGAACAGTAGCTTCTCTTCATTCCGATACACTGTTCTTGCTGGGAACAGACGCGAGTGCCATTTGCACTGTGTATGACCATGGGAGCACAATAGTGGACTTTCCTTACCAGAAAACAACTCTTGCTCATAGGACCAGAACCTGCATGTGATTCAACTCCATTTAGGACTGGGAAACAAATGCTAGCTCGCCTTACAAGAAACACACTCTGCTTTTGAGAAAAGAGCACTCTTCTACTCTACTGTGTTTCCTACAAGGGCCAGAAGAGTGAGCTTGCTCAGAACAAAAGAAGTGTGCTTCCTACACACACGGCCATATCTAGTTCAACTCTGCTTAGGAACATGACAAGAACAGTAGATCCTCTTCAGTCCAATACACTGTACATGCTGGGAACAGACGCCAGTGCTATTTGCACTGTGTATGACAATGGGAGCACAATAGTGACTCTTACCAGAAAACAACTCTTGCTCATAGGACCAGAAACTTCATGTGATTCGACTCCATTTAGGACTGTGAAACAAACACTATCTCGCCTTTCAGGAAACACACTCTGCTTTAGAGAAAAGAGCACTCTTCTACTCTTCTGTGATTCCTATGAGGTCCGAACAGTGAGCTTGCTCAGAACAAAAAAAACTGTGCTTCCTACACACACCGCCATACTTAGTTCAATTCTGCTTAGGTACCTGACAAGAACAGTAGCTCCTCTTCAGTCCAATACACTGTACTGCTGGAAAGAGACAACAGTGCTATTTGTCCTGTGTATGGCAATGGCAGCGCAATAGTGACTCTTCTTACCAGAAAACAACTCTTGCTCGTAGGACCAGAAATTGCATGTCATTCAACTCCATTTAGGACTGGGAAACAAACGCTAGCTTGCCTTAAAAGAAACACTTTCTGCTTTAGAGAAAAGAGCACACTTCGACTCTACTGTGTTTCCTATAGGGCCAGAACAGTGAGCTTGCCCAGAACAAAAGAACTGTGCTTCCTACACACACGGTCCATATCTAGTTCAACTCTGCTTAGGAAACTGACAAGAACAGTAGCTCCTCTTCAGTTCAATACACTGTACTTGCTGGGAACAGATGCAAGTGCTATTTGCACTGTGTATGGCAATGGGAGTGCAATAGTGACTTTCTTCTCCCAGAAAACAATCTTTGCTCGTAGTACCAGAAACTGCATGTGATTCAACTCCATTTAGGACTGGGAAACAAATGCTAGCTCGCCTTACATGAAACACATTCTGCTTTTGAGAAAGAGCACTCTTCTACTCTACTGTGTTTCCTATAGGGCCAGAACAGTAAGCTTGCTCAGAACAAAAGAACTGTGCTTCCTACACGAACGTGGCCATATCTACTTCAACTCTGCTTAGGAAACTGACAAGAACAGTAGCTCCTCTTCAGTCCAATACAGTGTACTTGCTGGGAACAGACACGAGTGCTGTTTGCACTGTGTATGGCAATGAGAGCGCAATAGTGACTTTCCTTACTGGAAAACAACTCTTGCTCGTAGGACCAGAAACTGCATGTGATTCAACTCCATTTAGGACTGGGAAACAAACGCTAGCTCGCCTTACAAGAAACACACTCTGCTTTAGAGAAAAGAGCCCTCTTCTACTCTACTGTGTTTCCTATAGTGCCAGAACAGTGAGCTTGCTCAGAACAAAAGTACTGTGCTTCCTACACACACGGGCCATATCTAGTTCAACTCTGCTTAGGAAACTGAAAAGAACAGTAGATCCTCTTCAGTCCAATACACTGTACATGCTGGGAACAGGACGCGAGTGCTATTTGCACTGTGTATGTCAATTGGAGCACAATAGTGACTCGTCTTACCAGAAAACAAATCTTGCTCGTAGGACAAAAAACTGCATGTGACTCAACTCCATTTAGGACTGGGAAACAAACGCTAGCTCGCCTTCCAAGAAACACACTCTGCTTCTGAGAAAAGAGCACTCTTCAATTCTACTGTGTTTCCTATGTGTTCCCAACAGTGAGCTTGCTCAGAACAAAAAAACTGTGCTTCCTACACACACGGCCATATCTAGTTCAACTCTGCTTAGGAACCTGACAAGAACAGTAGATCCTCTTCAGTCCAATACACTGTACTTGCTGGGAACAGACGCCAGTGCTATTTGTCCTGTGTATGGCAATGGCAGCGCAATAGTAACTCTTCTTACCAGAAAACAAGTCTTGCTCGTAGGACGAGAAACTGCATGTGATTCAACTCCACTTAGGACTGGAAAGCAAACGCTAGCTTGCCTTACAAGAAACACACTCTGCTTTTGAGAAAAGAGCACTCTTCTACTCCACTGTGTTTCCTAAGGGTTCCAAACAGTGAGCTTGCTCAGAACAAAAGAACTGTGCTTCCTACACACACGGGACATATCTCATTCAACTCTGCTTAGGAAACTGACAAGAACAGTAGCTTCTCTTCATTCCGATACACTGTTCTTGCTGGGAACAGACGCGAGTGCCATTTGCACTGTGTATGACCATGGGAGCACAATAGTGACTTTCCTTACCAGAAAACAACTCTTGCTCATAGGACCAGAACCTGCATGTGATTCAACTCCATTTAGGACTGGGAAACAAATGCTAGCTCGCCTTACAAGAAACACACTCTGCTTTTGAGAAAAGAGCACTCTTCTACTCTACTGTGTTTCCTACAGGGCCAGAAGAGTGAGCTTGCTCAGAACAAAAGAAGTGTGCTTCCTACACACACGGCCATATCTAGTTCAACTCTGCTTAGGAACATGACAAGAACAGTAGATCCTCTTCAGTCCAATACACTGTACATGCTGGGAACAGACGCCAGTGCTATTTGCACTGTGTATGACAATGGGAGCACAATAGTGACTCTTCTTACCAGAAAACAACTCTTGCTCATAGGACCAGAAACTTCATGTGATTCGACTCCATTTAGGACTGTGAAACAAACACTATCTCGCCTTTCAGGAAACACACTCTGCTTTAGAGAAAAGAGCACTCTTCTACTCTTCTGTGATTCCTATGAGGTCCGAACAGTGAGCTTGCTCAGAACAAAAAAACTGTGCTTCCTACACACACCGCCATACTTAGTTCAATTCTGCTTAGGTACCTGACAAGAACAGTAGCTCCTCTTCAGTCCAATACACTGTACTGCTGGAAAGAGACAACAGTGCTATTTGTCCTGTGTATGGCAATGGCAGCGCAATAGTGACTCTTCTTACCAGAAAACAACTCTTGCTCGTAGGACCAGAAATTGCATGTCATTCAACTCCATTTAGGACTGGGAAACAAACGCTAGCTTGCCTTAAAAGAAACACTTTCTGCTTTAGAGAAAAGAGCACACTTCGACTCTACTGTGTTTCCTATAGGGCCAGAACAGTGAGCTTGCCCAGAACAAAAGAACTGTGCTTCCTACACACACGGTCCATATCTAGTTCAACTCTGCTTAGGAAACTGACAAGAACAGTAGCTCCTCTTCAGTTCAATACACTGTACTTGCTGGGAACAGATGCAAGTGCTATTTGCACTGTGTATGGCAATGGGAGTGCAATAGTGACTTTCTTCCCCAGAAAACAACTCTTGCTCGTAGTACCAGAAACTGCATGTGATTCAACTCCATTTAGGACTGGGAAACAAATGCTAGCTCGCCTTACATGAAACACATTCTGCTTTTGAGAAAGAGCACTCTTCTACTCTACTGTGTTTCCTATAGGGCCAGAACAGTAAGCTTGCTCAGAACAAAAGAACTGTGCTTCCTACACGAACGGGCCATATCTACTTCAACTCTGCTTAGGAAACTGACAAGAACAGTAGCTCCTCTTCAGTCCAATACAGTGTACTTGCTGGGAACAGACACGAGTGCTGTTTGCACTGTGTATGGCAATGAGAGCGCAATAGTGACTTTCCTTACTGGAAAACAACTCTTGCTCGTAGGACCAGAAACTGCATGTGATTCAACTCCATTTAGGACTGGGAAACAAACGCTAGCTCGCCTTACAAGAAACACACTCTGCTTTAGAGAAAAGAGCACTCTTCTACTCTACTGTGTTTCCTATAGTGCCAGAACAGTGAGCTTGCTCAGAACAAAAGTACTGTGCTTCCTACACACACGGGCCATATCTAGTTCAACTCTGCTTAGGAAACTGAAAAGAACAGTAGATCCTCTTCAGTTCAATACACTGTACTTGCTGGGAACAGACGCGAGTGCTATTTGCACTGTGTATGGCAATCGGAGCACAATAGTGACTCGTCTTACCAGAAAACAAATCTTGCTCGTAGGACAAAAAACTGCATGTGACTCAACTCCATTTAGGACTGGGAAACAAACGCTAGCTCGTCTTCCAAGAAACACACTCTGCTTCTGAGAAAAGAGCACTCTTCAATTCTACTGTGTTTCCTATGTGTTCCCAACAGTGAGCTTGCTCAGAACAAAAAAACTGTGCTTCCTACACACACGGCCATATCTAGTTCAACTCTGCTTAGGAACCTGACAAGAACAGTAGATCCTCTTCAGTCCAATACACTGTACTTGCTGGGAACAGACGCCAGTGCTATTTGTCCTGTGTATGGCAATGGCAGCGCAATAGTAACTCTTCTTACCAGAAAACAAGTCTTGCTCTTAGGACGAGAAACTGCATGTGATTCAACTCCACTTAGGACTGGAAAGCAAACGCTAGCTTGCCTTACAAGAAACACACTCTGCTTTTGAGAAAAGAGCACTCTTCTACTCCACTGTGTTTCCTAAGGGTTCCAAACAGTGAGCTTGCTCAGAACAAAAGAACTGTGCTTCCTACACACACGGGACATATCTCATTCAACTCTGCTTAGGAAACTGACAAGAACAGTAGCTTCTCTTCATTCCGATACACTGTTCTTGCTGGGAACAGACGGGAGTGCCATTTGCACTGTGTATGACCATGGGAGCACAATAGTGACTTTCCTTACCAGAAAACAACTCTTGCTCATAGGACCAGAACCTGCATGTGATTCAACTCCATTTAGGACTGGGAAACAAATGCTAGCTCGCCTTACAAGAAACACAATCTGTTTTGAGAAAAGAGCACTCTTCTACTCTACTGTGTTTCCTACAGGGCCAGAAGAGTGAGCTTGCTCAGAACAAAAGAAGTGTGCTTCCTACACACACGGCCATATCTAGTTCAACTCTGCTTAGGAACATGACAAGAACAGTAGATCCTCTTCAGTCCAATACACTGTACATGCTGGGAACAGACGCCAGTGCTATTTGCACTGTGTATGACAATGGGAGCACAATAGTGACTCTTCTTACCAGAAAACAACTCTTGCTCATAGGACCAGAAACTTCATGTGATTAGACTCCATTTAGGACTGTGAAACAAACACTATCTCGCCTTACAGGAAACACACTCTGCTTTAGAGAAAAGAGCACTCTTCTACTCTTCTGTGATTCCTATGAGGTCCGAACAGTGAGCTTGCTCAGAACAAAAAAACTGTGCTTCCTACACACACCGCCATACTTAGTTCAATTCTGCTTAGGTACCTGACGAGAACAGTAGCTCCTCTTCAGTCCAATACACTGTACTGCTGGAAAGAGACAACAGTGCTATTTGTCCTGTGTATGGCAATGGCAGCGCAATAGTGACTCTTCTTACCAGAAAACAACTCTTGCTCGTAGGACCAGAAATTGCATGTCATTCAACTCCATTTAGGACTGGGAAACAAACGCTAGCTTGCCTTAAAAGAAACACTTTCTGCTTTAGAGAAAAGAGCACACTTCGACTCTACTGTGTTTCCTATAGGGCCAGAACAGTGAGCTTGCCCAGAACAAAAGAACTGTGCTTCCTACACACACGGGCCATATCTAGTTCAACTCTGCTTAGGAAACTGACAAGAACAGTAGCTCCTCTTCAATTCAATACACTGTACTTGCTGGGAACAGATGCGAGTGCTATTTGCACTGTGTATGGCAATGGGAGTGCAATAGTGACTTTCTTCCCCAGAAAACAACTCTTGCTCGTAGTACCAGAAACTATATGTGATTCAACTCCATTTAGGACTGGGAAACAAATGCTAGCTCGCCTTACATGAAACACATTCTGCTTTTGAGAAAAGAGCACTCTTCTACTCTACTGTGTTTCCTATGGGGTCCGAACACTGAGCTTGCTCAGAACAAAAGAACTGTGCTTCCTACACGAACGGGCCATATCTACTTCAACTCTGCTTAGGAAACTGACAAGAACAGTAGCTCCTCTTCAGTCCAATACAGTGTACTTGCTGGGAACAGACGCAAGTGCTGTTTGCACTGTGTATGGCAATGAGAGCGCAATAGTGACTTTCCTTACTGGAAAACAACTCTTGCTCGTAGGACCTGAAACTGCATGTGATTCAACTCCATTTAGGACTGGGAAACAAATGCTAGCTCACCTTACAAAAAACACACTCTGCTTTAGAGAAAAGAGCACTCTTCTACTCTACTGTGTTTCCTATAGGGCCAGAACAGTGAGCTTGCTCAGAACAAAAGTACTGTGCTTCCTACACACACGGGCCATATCTAGTTCAACTCTGCTTAGGAAACTGAAAAGAACAGTAGATCCTCTTCAGTCCAATACACTGTACTTGCTGGGAACAGACGCGAGTGCTATTTGCACTGTGTATGGCAATTGGAGCACAATAGTGACTCGTCTTACCAGAAAACAAATCTTGCTCGTAGGACAAAAAACTGCATGTGACTCAACTCCATTTAGGACTGGGAAACAAACGCTAGCTCGCCTTCCAAGAAACACACTCTGCTTCTGAGAAAAGAGCACTCTTCAATTCTACTGTGTTTCATATGTCTTCCCAACAGTGAGCTTGCTCAGAACAAAAAAACTGTGCTTCCTACACACACGGCCATATCTAGTTCAACTCTGCTTAGGAACCTGACAAGAACAGTAGATCCTCTTCAGTCCAAAACACTATACTTGCTGGGAACAGACACCAGTGCTATTTGTCCTGTGTATGGCAATGGCAGCGCAATAGTGACTCTTCTTACCAGAAAACAACTCTTGCTCGTAGGACGAGAAACTGCATGTGATTCAACTCCACCTAGGACTGGGAAGCAAACGCTAGCTTGCCTTACAAGAAACACAGTCTGCTTTTGAGAAAAGAGCACTCTTCTACTCCACTGTGTTTCCTAAGGGTTCCAAACAGTGAGCTTGCTCAGAACAAAAGAACTGTGCTTCCTACACACACGGGACATATCTCATTCAACTCTGCTTAGGAAACTGACAAGAACAGTAGCTTCTCTTCATTCCGATACACTGTTCTTTCTGGGAACAGATGCGAGTGCCATTTGCACTGTGTATGATCATGGGAACGCAATAGTGACTTTCCTTACCAGAAAACAACTCTTGCTCGTAGGACCAGAACCTGCATGTGATTCAACTCCATTTAGGACTGGGAAACAAACGCTAGCTCGCCTTACAAGAAACACACTCTGCTTTTGAGAAAAGAGCACTCTTCTACTCTACTGTGTTTCCTACAGGGCCAGAACAGTGAGCTTGCTCAGAACAAAAGAAGTGTGCTTCCTACACACACGGCCATATCTAGTTCAACTCTGCTTAGGAACATGACAAGAACAGTAGATCCTCTTCAGTCCAATACACTGTACATGCTTTGAACAGACGCCTGTGCTATTTGCACTGTGTATGACAATGGGAGCACAATAGTGACTCTTCTTACCAGAAAACAACTCTTTCTCATAGGACCAGGAACTTCATGTGATTCGACTCCATTTAAGACTGTGAAACAAACACTATCTTGCCTTACAGGAAACACACTCTGCTTTAGAGAAAAGAGCACTCTTCTACTCTTCTGTGATTCCTATGAGGTCCGAACAGTGAGCTTGCTCACAACAAAAAAACTGTGCTTCCTACACACACCGCCATACTTAGATCAATTCTGCTTAGGTACCTGACAAGAACAGTAGCTCCTCTTCAGTCGAATACACTGTATTGCTGGAAAGAGACAACAGTGCTATTTGTCCTGTGTATGGCAATGGCAGCGCAATAGTGACTCTTCTTACGAGAAAACAACTCTTGCTCGTAGGACCAGAAATTGCATGTCATTCAACTCCATTTAGGACTGGGAAACAAACGCTAGCTTGCCTTAAAAGAAACACTTTCTGCTTTAGAGAAAAGAGCACACTTCGACTCTACTGTTTTTCCTATAGGGCCAGAACAGTGAGCTTGCCCAGAACAAAAGAACTGTGCTTCCTACACACCCGGGCCATATCTAGTTCAACGCTGCTTAGGAAACTGACAAGAACAGTAGCTCCTCTTCTCTTTTCAATACACTGTACTTGCTGGGAACAGAAGCGAGTGCTATTTGCACTGTGTATGGCAATGGGAGCGCAATAGTGACTTTCCTTACCGGAAAACAACTCTTGATCGTAGGACCAGAAGCTGCATGTTATTCAACTCCATTTAGGACTGGGAAACAAACGCTAGCTTGCCTTACAAGAAACACACTCTGCTTTAGAGAAAAGAGCACTCTTCTACTCTACTGTGTTTCCTACAGGGCCAGAACAGTGAGCTTGCTCAGAACAAAAGAACTGTGCTTCCTACACACACGGGCCATATCTAGTTCAACTCTGTTTAGGAAACTGACAAGAACAGTAGCTCCTCTTCAGTTCAATACACTGTACTTGCTGGGAACAGATGCGAATGGTATTTGCACTGTGTATGGCAATGGGAGTGCAACAGTGACTTTCCTGACCAGAAAAAAACTCTTGCTCGTAGGACCAGAAACTGCATGTGATTCCACTCCATTTAGGACTAGGAAACAAACGCCATCTTGCCTTACAAGAAACACTCTCTGCTTTAGAGAAAAGAGCACTCTTCTACTCTTCTGTGATTCCTATGAGGTCCGAACAGTGAGCTTGCTCACAACAAAAAAACTGTGCTTCCTACACACACCGCCATACTTAGTTCAATTCTGCTTAGGTACCTGACAAGAACAGTAGCTCCTCTTCAGTCCAATACACTGTCCTGCTGTAAACAGACAACAGAGCTATTTGTCCTGTGTATGGCAATGGCAGCGCAATAGTGACTCTTCTTACCAGAAAACATCTCTTGCTCGTAGGACCAGAAACTGCATGTCATTCAACTCCATTTAGGACTGGGAAACAAACGCTAGCTTGCCTTACAAGAAACACTCTCTGCTTTAGAGAAAAGAGCACACTTCGACTCTACTGTGTTTCCTACAGGGCCAGAACAGTGAGCTTGCCCAGAACAAAAGAACTCTGCTTCCTACACACACGGGCCATATCTAGTTCAACTCTGCTTAGGAAACTGACAAGAACAGTAGCTCCTCTTCAGTTCAATACACTGTACTTGCTGGGAACAGATGCGAGTGCTATTTGCACTGTGTATGGCAATTGGAGTGCAATACTGACTTTCTTCCCCAAAAAACCACTCTTGCTCGTAGGACCAGAAACTGCATGTGATTCAACTCCATTTAGGACTGGGAAACAAACGCTAGCTTGCCTTACAAGAAACACACTCTGCTTTTGAGAAAAGAGCACTCTTCAATTCTACTGTGTTTCCTATGTGTTCCCAACAGTGAGCTTGCTCAGAACAAAAAAACTGTGCTTCCTACACACACGGCCATATCTAGTTCAACTCTGCTTCGGAACCTGACAATAACAGTAGATCCTCTTCAGTCCAATACACTGTACTTGCTGGGAACAGACGCCAGTGCTATTTGTCCTTTGTATGGCAATGGCAGCGCAACAGTGATTCTTCTTACCATAAAACAACTCTTGCTCGTATGACCAGAAACTGCATGTGATTCAACTCCATTTAGGACTGGAAAAGAAAGGCTAGCTCGCCTTACAAGAAACAGACTCTGCTTTAGAGAAAAGAGCACTCTTCTACTCTACTGTGTTTCCTATAGGGTCAGAACAGTGAGATTACTCAGAACAAAAGAACTGTGCTTCCTACACACACCGCCATACTTAGTTCAATTCTGCTTAGTTACCTGACAAGAACAGTAGCTCCTCTTCAGACCAATACACTGTACTGCTGGAAAGAGACAACAGTGCTATTTGTCCTGTGTATGGCAATGGCAGCGCAATAGTGACTCTTCTTACCAGAAAACAACTCTTGCTCGTAGGACCAGAAACTGCATGTCATTCAACTCCATTTAGGAATGGGAAACAAACGCTAGCTTGCCTTACAAGAAACACACTCTGCTTTAGAGAAAAGAGCACTCTTCTACTCTACTGTGTTTCCTATGGTGTCCGAACAGTGAGCTTGCTCAGAACAAAAGAACCGTGCTTCCTACACACATGGTCCATATCTAGTTCAACTCTGCTTAGGAAACTGACAAGAACAGTAGCTCCTCTTCAGTCCAATACTCTGTACTTGCTGGGAACAGACGCGAGTGCCATTTGCACTGTGTATGGCAATGGCAGCACAATAGTGACTTTCCTTACCGGAAAACAACTCTTGCTCGTAGGACCAGAAACTGCATGTCATTCAACTCCATTTAGGACTGGGAAACAAACGCTAGCTCGCCTTACATGAAACACACTCTGCTTTTGAGAAAAGAGCACTCTTCTACTCTACTGTGTTTCCTATGGGTCCGAACAGTGGGCTTGCTCAGAACAAAAGAACTGTGCTTCCTACACAAACGGGCCATATCTAGTTCAACTCTGCTTAGGAAACTGACAAGAACAGTAGCTCTTCTTCAGTCCAATACACTGTACTTGCGGGGAACAGACGCGAGTGCTATTTGCACTGTGTATGGCAATTGGAGCACAATAGTGACTCGTCTTACCAGAAAACAACTCTTGCTCGTAGGACAAAAAACTGCATGGGACTGAACTCTATTTAGGACTGGAAGCAAACGCTAGCTCGCCTTCCAAGAAACACACTCTGCTTTTGAGAAAAGAGCACTCTTCTACTCTACTGTGTTTCCTCTTGGATCCGAACAGTGAGCTTGCTCAGAACAAAAGAACTGTGCTTCCTACACACAAGGGCCATATCTAGTTCAACTCTGATTAGGAAACTGACAAGAACAGTAGCTCCTCTTCAGTCCAATACACTGTACTTGCTGGGAACAGACACGAGTGCTATTTGCACTGTGTAGGGGAATGGGAGCACAATAGTGACTTTCCTTACCAGAAAACAACTCATGCTCATGGGACCAAAAACTGCATGTGATTCAACTCCATTTAGGACTGAAAAACAAACACTAGCTCGCCTTACAAGAAACATACTCTGCTTTTGAGAAAAGAGCACTCTTCTACTC
Organism: Peromyscus eremicus; assembly: GCF_949786415.1. Classification (NCBI taxonomy): domain Eukaryota; kingdom Metazoa; phylum Chordata; class Mammalia; order Rodentia; family Cricetidae; genus Peromyscus; species Peromyscus eremicus. The sequence continues at coordinate 75,167 of NW_026735922.1, forward strand.
TACTGTGTGTTCTATAGAGCCAAAACAGTGAGCTTGCTCAGAACAAAAGAACTGTGCTTCCTACACACACGGCCATATCTAGTTCAATTCTGCTTAGGAAACTGACAATAGCAGTGGATCCTCTTCAGTCCAATACACTGTACTTGCTGGGAACAGACGCGAGTGCTATTTGCACTGTGTATGACAATGAGAGCGCAATAGTGACTCTTCTTACCAGAAAACAACTCTTGCTCGTAGGACCACAAGCTGCATGTGATTCAACTCCATTTAGGACTGAGAAACAAACACTAGCTCGCCTTACAAGAAACACACTCTGCTTTTGAGAAAAGAGCACTCTTCTACTCTACTGTGTTTCCTACAGGGCCAGAACAGTGAGCTTGCTCAGAACAAAAGAAGTGTGCTTCCTACACACACGGCCATATCTAGTTCAACTCTGCTTAGGAACATGACAAGAACAGTAGATCCTCTTCAGTCCAATACACTGTACATGCTTTGAACAGACGCCTGTGCTATTTGCACTGTGTATGACAATGGGAGCACAATAGTGACTCTTCTTACCAGAAAACAACTCTTTCTCATAGGACCAGGAACTTCATGTGATTCGACTCCATTTAAGACTGTGAAACAAACACTATCTTGCCTTACAGGAAACACACTCTGCTTTAGAGAAAAGAGCACTCTTCTACTCTTCTGTGATTCCTATGAGTCCGAACAGTGAGCTTGCTCACAACAAAAAACTGTGCTTCCTACACCACACCGCCATACTTAGATCAATTCTGCTTAGGTACCTGACAAGAACAGTAGCTCCTCTTCAGTCGAATACACTGTATTGCTGGAAAGAGACAACAGTGCTATTTGTCCTGTGTATGGCAATGGCAGCGCAATAGTGACTCTTCTTACCAGAAAACAACTCTTGCTCGCAGAACCAGAAATTGCATGTCATTCAACTCCATTTAGGACTGGGAAACAAACGCTAGCTTGCCTTAAAAGAAACACTTTCTGCTTTAGAGAAAAGAGCACACTTCGACTCTACTGTGTTTCCTATAGGGCCAGAACAGTGAGCTTGCCCAGAACAAAAGAACTGTGCTTCCTACACACCCGGGCCATATCTAGTTCAACGCTGCTTAGGAAACTGACAAGAACAGTAGCTCCTCTTCTCTTTTCAATACACTGTACTTGCTGGAACAGAAGCGAGTGCTATTTGCACTGTGTATGGCAATGGGAGCGCAATAGTGACTTTCCTTACCGGAAAACAACTCTTGATCGTAGGACCAGAAGCTGCATGTTATTCAACTCCATTTAGGACTGGGAAACAAACGCTAGCTTGCCTTACAAGAAACGCACTCTGCTTTAGAGAAAAGAGCACTCTTCTACTCTACTGTGTTTCCTACAGGGCCAGAACAGTGAGCTTGCTCAGAACAAAAGAACTGTGCTTCCTACACACACGGGCCATATCTAGTTCAACTCTGTTTAGGAAACTGACAAGAACAGTAGCTCCTCTTCAGTTCAATACACTGTACTTGCTGGGAACAGATGCGAATGGTATTTGCACTGTGTATGGCAATGGGAGTGCAACAGTGACTTTCCTGACCAGAAAAAAACTCTTGCTCGTAGGACCAGAAACTGCATGTGATTCCACTCCATTTAGGACTAGGAAACAAACGCCATCTTGCCTTACAAGAAACACTCTCTGCTTTAGAGAAAAGAGCACTCTTCTACTCTTCTGTGATTCCTATGAGGTCCGAACAGTGAGCTTGCTCACAACAAAAAAACTGTGCTTCCTACACACACCGCCATACTTAGTTCAATTCTGCTTAGGTACCTGACAAGAACAGTAGCTCCTCTTCAGTCCAATACACTGTCCTGCTGTAAACAGACAACAGAGCTATTTGTCCTGTGTATGGCAATGGCAGCGCAATAGTGACTCTTCTTACCAGAAAACATCTCTTGCTCGTAGGACCAGAAACTGCATGTCATTCAACTCCATTTAGGACTGGGAAACAAACGCTAGCTTGCCTTACAAGAAACACTCTCTGCTTTAGAGAAAAGAGCACACTTCGACTCTACTGTGTTTCCTACAGGGCCAGAACAGTGAGCTTGCCCAGAACAAAAGAACTCTGCTTCCTACACACACGGGCCATATCTAGTTCAACTCTGCTTAGGAAACTGACAAGAACAGTAGCTCCTCTTCAGTTCAATACACTGTACTTGCTGGGAACAGATGCGAGTGCTATTTGCACTGTGTATGGCAATTGGAGTGCAATACTGACTTTCTTCCCCAAAAAAACACTCTTGCTCGTAGGACCAGAAACTGCATGTGATTCAACTCCATTTAGGACTGGGAAACAAACGCTAGCTTGCCTTACAAGAAACACACTCTGCTTTTGAGAAAAGAGCACTCTTCAATTCTACTGTGTTTCCTATGTGTTCCCAACAGTGAGCTTGCTCAGAACAAAAAAACTGTGCTTCCTACACACACGGCCATATCTAGTTCAACTCTGCTTCGGAACCTGACAATAACAGTAGATCCTCTTCAGTCCAATACACTGTACTTGCTGGGAACAGACGCCAGTGCTATTTGTCCTTTGTATGGCAATGGCAGCGCAACAGTGATTCTTCTTACCATAAAACAACTCTTGCTCGTATGACCAGAAACTGCATGTGATTCAACTCCATTTAGGACTGGAAAAGAAAGGCTAGCTCGCCTTACAAGAAACAGACTCTGCTTTAGAGAAAAGAGCACTCTTCTACTCTACTGTGTTTCCTATAGGGTCAGAACAGTGAGATTACTCAGAACAAAAGAACTGTGCTTCCTACACACACCGCCATACTTAGTTCAATTCTGCTTAGTTACCTGACAAGAACAGTAGCTCCTCTTCAGACCAATACACTGTACTGCTGGAAAGAGACAACAGTGCTATTTGTCCTGTGTATGGCAATGGCAGCGCAATAGTGACTCTTCTTACCAGAAAACAACTCTTGCTCGTAGGACCAGAAACTGCATGTCATTCAACTCCATTTAGGAATGGGAAACAAACGCTAGCTTGCCTTACAAGAAACACACTCTGCTTTAGAGAAAAGAGCACTCTTCTACTCTACTGTGTTTCCTATGGTGTCCGAACAGTGAGCTTGCTCAGAACAAAAGAACCGTGCTTCCTACACACACCGACCATATCTAGTTCAACTCTGCTTAGGAAACTGACAAGAACAGTAGCTCCTCTTCAGTCCAATACTCTGTACTTGCTGGGAACAGACGCGAGTGCCATTTGCACTGTGTATGGCAATGGCAGCACAATAGTGACTTTCCTTACCGGAAAACAACTCTTGCTCCTAGGACCAGAAACTGCATGTCATTCAACTCCATTTAGGACTGGGAAACAAACGCTAGCTCGCCTTACATGAAACACACTCTGCTTTTGAGAAAAGAGCACTCTTCTACTCTACTGTGTTTCCTATGGGTCCGAACAGTGGGCTTGCTCAGAACAAAAGAACTGTGCTTCCTACACAAACGGGCCATATCTAGTTCAACTCTGCTTAGGAAACTGACAAGAACAGTAGCTCTTCTTCAGTCCAATACACTGTACTTGCGGGGAACAGACGCGAGTGCTATTTGCACTGTGTATGGCAATTGGAGCACAATAGTGACTCGTCTTACCAGAAAACAACTCTTGCTCGTAGGACAAAAAACTGCATGGGACTGAACTCTATTTAGGACTGGGAAGCAAACGCTAGCTCGCCTTCCAAGAAACACACTCTGCTTTTGAGAAAAGAGCACTCTTCTACTCTACTGTGTTTCCTCTTGGATCCGAACAGTGAGCTTGCTCAGAACAAAAGAACTGTGCTTCCTACACACAAGGGCCATATCTAGTTCAACTCTGATTAGGAAACTGACAAGAACAGTAGCTCCTCTTCAGTCCAATACACTGTACTTGCTGGGAACAGACACGAGTGCTATTTGCACTGTGTAGGGGAATGGGAGCACAATAGTGACTTTCCTTACCAGAAAACAACTCATGCTCATGGGACCAAAAACTGCATGTGATTCAACTCCATTTAGGACTGAAAAACAAACACTAGCTCGCCTTACAAGAAACATACTCTGCTTTTGAGAAAAGAGCACTCTTCTACTCTACTGTGTGTTCTATAGAGCCAAAACAGTGAGCTTGCTCAGAACAAAAGAACTGTGCTTCCTACACACACGGCCATATCTAGTTCAATTCTGCTTAGGAAACTGACAATAGCAGTGGATCCTCTTCAGTCCAATACACTGTACTTGCTGGGAACAGACGCGAGTGCTATTTGCACTGTGTATGACAATGAGAGCGCAATAGTGACTCTTCTTACCAGAAAACAACTCTTGCTCGTAGGACCACAAGCTGCATGTGATTCAACTCCATTTAGGACTGAGAAACAAACACTAGCTCGCCTTACAAGAAACACACTCTGCTTTTGAGAAAAGAGCACTCTTCTACTCTACTGTGTTTCTTATAGTCCCAGAATAATGAGCTTGCTCAGAACAAAAGAACTTTGCTTCCTACACACAGGGGTGATATCTAGTTCAACTCTGCTTAAGGAAACTGACAAGAACAGTAGCTCCTCTTCAGTCCAATACCTGTACATGCTGGGAACAGAAGCGAGTGCTATTTGCCCTGTGTATGACATATGGAGCGCAATAGTGACTCTTCTTACCAGAAAAAAACTCTTACTCGAAGGACCAGAAACTGCATGTGATTCAACTGCATTTCAGTCTGGGAAACAAACACTAGCTCGCCTTACAAGAAACACACTCTGCTTTTGAGAAAAGAGCACTCTTCTACTCTACTGTGTTTCCTATGGTGTCCGAACAGTGAGCTTGCTCAGAACAAAAGAACTGTGCTTCCTACACACATGGTCATATCTAGTTCAATTCTGCTTATGAAACTGACAAGAATAGTAGATCCTCTTCAGTCCAATACTCTGTAGTTGCTGGAAACAGACGCGAGTGCTATTTGCCCAGTGTATGACAATGGGAGGGCAATAGTGACTCTTCTTACCAGAAAACAATTCTTGCTCGTAGGACCAGAAACTGCATGTGATTCAACTCCATTTAGGATTGGGAAACTAATGCTAGCTCGCCTTACAAGAAACACACTCTGCTTTTGAGAAAAGAGCCATCTTCTAATCTAATGTGTTTCCTATGGGGTCCGAACAGTGAGCTTGCTCAGAACAAAAGAACTGTGGTTCCTACACACACGAGCCATATCTAGTTCAACAATGCTTAGGAAACTGACAAGAACAGTAGCTCCTCTTCAGTCCAATACACTGTAATTCCTGCGAAGAGACGCGAGTGCTATTTGCACTGTGTATGGCAATGGGAGCTTAATGGTGACACTTTTTACCAGAAAACAACTCTTGGTCATAGGACCAGAAACTGCATGGGATTCAACTCCATTTAGGACTGGAAACAAACGCTAGCTCGCCTTACAAGAAACACACTCTGCTTTTGAGAAAAGAGCAGTCTTCTAATCTACTGTGTTTCCTATAGGGCCAGAAGAGTGCGCTTGCTCCAAACAAAAGAACTGTGCTTCCTACACACGGGCCATATCTAGTTCAACTCTACTTAGGAAACTGACAAGAACAGTAGCTCCTCTTCAGTCTTATACACTGTACTTGCTGGGAACAAACGCGAGTGCTATTTGCACTGTGTATGGCAATGGGAGAGCAATAGTGACTCTCCTTACCAGAAAACAACTCTTGCTCGTAGGACCAGAAACTGCATGTGATTCAACTCCATTTAGGACTGGGAAACAAATGCTAGCTCGCCTTACAAGAAACACACTCTGCTTTTGAGAAAAGAGCACTCTTCTACTCTACTGTGTTTCCTATGGGGTCCAAACAGTGAGCTTGCTTAGAACAAAAGAACTGTGCTTCCTACACACATCGACCATATCTAGTTTATTCTGCTTATGAAACTGACAAGAACACTAGATCCTCTTCAGTCCCATATACTGTACTTGCTGGGAACATACGCCAGTGCTATTTTCCCTGTGTATGACAATGGGAGCGCAATAGTGACTCTTCGTACCAGAAAACAACTCTTGCTCGTAGGACCAGAAACTGCATGTGATTCAACTCCATTTCAGTCTGGGAAACAAACACTAGCTCGCCTTACAAGAAACACACTCTGCTTTTGAGAAAAGAGCACTCTTCTACTCTACTGTGTATCCTATGGGGTCGAACAGTGCGCTTGCTCAGAACAAAAGAACTGTGCTTCCTTCACACAGGGGCCATATCTAGTTCAACTCTGCTTAGGAAACTGACAAGAACAGTATCTCATCTTCAGTCCAATACACTGTACTTGCTGCGAACAGACGCGAGTGCTGTTTGCACTGTGTATGGCAATGGGAGCACAATAGTGACTCTTCTTACCAGAAAACAATTCTTGTTCATAGGACCAGAAACTGCATGTGATTCAACTCCATTTAGGATTGGGAAACTAATGCTAGCTCGCCTTACAAGAAACACACTCTGCTTTTGAGAAAAGAGCCATCTTCTAATCTAATGTGTTTCCTATGGGGTCCGAACAGTGAGCTTGCTCACAACAAAAGAACTGTGCTTCCTACACACACGAGCCATATCTAGTTCAACTATGCTTAGGAAACTGACAAGAACAGTAGCTCCTCTTCAGTCCAATACACTGTAATTCCTGCGAAGAGACGCGAGTGCTATTTGCACTGTGTATGGCAATGGGAGCTTAATAGTGACTCTTTTTACCAGAAAACAACTCTTGGTCATAGGACCAGAAACTGCATTGGATTCAACTCCATTTCTGATTGGGATACAAACACTAGCTCGCCTTACAAGAAACAGACTCTGCTTTTGAGAAAAGAGCACTCTTCGACTCTACTGTGTTTCCTATGGGATCCGAACAGTGAGCTTGCTCAGAACCAAAGAACTGTGCTTCCTACACACACGGGCCATATCTAGTTCAACTCTGATTAGGAAACTGACAAGAACAGTAGCTCCACTTCAGTCCAATACAGTGTATTTGCTGGGAACAGACGCGAGTGCTATTTGCACTGTGTAGGGGAATGGGAGCGCAATAGTGACTTTCCTTACCAGAAAACAACTCATGCTCATGGAAACAAAAACTGCATGTGATTCAACTCCATTTAGGACTGGGACACAAATGCTAGCTCGCCTTACAAGAAACACACACTGCTTTTGAGAAAAGAGCACTCTTCTACTCTACTGTGTTTTCTATAGAGCCAAAACAGTGAGCTTGCTCAGAACAAAAGAACTGTACTTCCTGCACACACGGCCATATCTAGTTCAATTCTGCTTAGGAAACTGACAATAACAGTGGATCCTCTTCAGTCCAATACACTGTACATGCTGGAAACAGACTCCAGGGCTATTTGTAATGTGTATGACAATGGGAGCACAATAGTGATTCTTCTTACCAGAAAACAACTCTTGCTCGTAGGACCAGAAACTGCATGTGATTCAACTCCATTTAGGACTCCGAAACAAACACTAGCTCGCCTTACAAGAAACACACTCTGCTTTTGAGAAAAGAGCACTCTTCTACTCTACTGTGTTTCCTTTGGGGTCCAAATAGTGAGCTTGCTCAGTACAAAAGAACTGTGCTTCCTACACACACACCCGTATCTAGTTCAATTCTGCTTAGGAAACTGAAAAGAACAGTAGCTCCTCTTCAGTCCAGTACACTGTACTTGCTGGGAACAGACGCGAGTGCTATTTGCACTGTGTATGGCAATGGGAGCACAATAGTGACTTTCCTTACCAGAAAACAACTCTTGCTCGTAGGACCAAAAACTGCATGTGATTCAACACCATTTGGGACTGGGAAACAAACGCTAGCTCGCCTTACAAGAAACACACTCTGCTTTTGAGAAAAGAGCACTCTTCTACTCTACTGTGTTTCCTATGTGGACCGAACAGTGTGCTTGCTCAGAACAAAAGAACTGTGCTTCCTACACACACGGCCCATATCTAGTTCAACTCTGCTTAGGATACTGACAAGAACAGTAGCTCTTCTTTAGTCCAATATACTGTACTTCCTGGGAGCAGAAGCGAGTGCTATTTTCACTGTGTATGGCAATGGGAGCGCAAAAGTGTCTCTTCTTACCAGAAAACAACTCTTGCTGGTAGCACCAGAAACTTCATGGGATTCAACTCCATTTCTGACTGGGAAACAAACACTAGATCGCCTTACAAGAAACACATTCTGCTTTTGAGAAAAGAGCACTCTTCTAGTCTACTGTGTTTCCTATAGGGCCAGAACAGTGAGCTTGCTCAGAACAAAAGAACTGTGATTCCTACACACACGGCCATATCTAGTTCAATTCTGCTTAGGAACCTGACAAGAACAGTAGATCCTCTTCAGTCCAATACACTGTACTTGCTGGGAACAGACGCCAGTGCTATTTGTCCTGTGTATGGCAATGGCAGCGCAAGAGTGACTCTTCTTACCATAAAACAACTCTTGCTCGTAGGACCAGAAACTGCATGTGATTCAACTCCATTTAGGACTGGGAAACAAACGCTCGCTGGCCTTACAAGAAATACACTCTGCTTTTGAGAAAAGAGCAGTCTTCTAATCTACTGTGTTTCCTATAGGGCCAGAACAGTGAGCTTGCTCAGAACAAAAGAACTGTGCATCCTACACACGGGCCATATCTAGTTCAACTCTACTTAGGAAACTGACAAGAACAGTAGCTCCTATACAGTCCAATACACTGTACTTGCTGGGAACAGACGCGAATGCTATTTGCACTGTGTATGGCATTTGGAGTGCAATAGTGACTCTTCTTACCAGAAAACAACTCTTGCTCGTAGGACCAAAAACTGCATGTGACTCAATTCCATTTAGGACTGGGAAACAAACGTGAGCTCGCCTTACAAGAAACACATTCTGCTTTAGAGAAAAGAGCACTCTTCTACTCTACTGTGTTTCCTATGGGGTCCAAACAGTGAGCTTGCTCAGAATAAAAGAACTGTGCTTCCTACACACACCGACCATATCTAGTTCAATTCTACTTAGGAAACTGACAAGAACAGTAGCTCCTCTTCAGTCCGATAAACTGTACTTGCTGGGAACAGACGCCAGTGCTATTTGTCCTGTGTATGGCAATGTCAGCACAATACTGACTCTTCTTACCATAAAACAACTCTTGCTCGTAGGACCAGAAACTGCATGTGATTCAACTGTATTAAGGACTGGGAAACAAACGCTAGCTGGCCTTACAAGAAACACACTCTGCTTTAGAGAAAAGAGCACTCTTCTACTCTACTGTGTTTATTATAAGGCCTGAACAGAGAGCTTGCTCAGAAAAAAAGAACTGTGCATCCTACACACATGGACCATATCTCGTTCAATTCTGCTTAGGAAACTGACAAGAACAGTAGCTCCTATACAGTCCCATACTCTGTACTTGCTGGGAACAGACGCGAGTGCTACTTGCACTGTGTATGGCATTTGGAGCGCAATAGTGACTCTTCTTTCCAGAAAACAACTCTTGCTCGTAGGACCAGAAACTGCATGTGATTCAACACCATTTGGGACTGGGAAACAAACGCTAGCTCGCCTTATAAGAAACACACTCTGCTTTTGAGAAAAGAGCACTCTTCTACTCTACTGTGTTTCCTATGGGGTCCAAACAGTGAGCTTGCTCAGAACAAAAGAACTGTGCTTCCTACACACACGGGACATATCTCGTTCAACTCTGCTTAGGAAACTGACAAGAACAGTAGCTTCTCTTCAGTCTGATACACTGTACTTGCTGGGAACAGACGCGAGTGCTATTTGCACTGTGTGACAATGGGAGCGCAATAGTGACTTTCCATACCAGAAAACAACTCTTGCTCATAGGACCAGAACCTGCATGTGATTGAACTCCATTTATGGCTGGGAAACAAACGCTAGCTCGCCTTACAAGAAACACACTCTGCTTTTGAGAAAGGAGCACTCTTCTACTCTACTGTGTTTCCCATAGGGCCAGAACAGTGAGCTTGCTCAGAACAAAAGAACTGTGCTTCCTACACACATGGCCATATCTAGTTCAATTCTGCTTATGAACCTGAAAAGAGCAGTAGATCCTCTTCAGTCCAATACACTGTATTTGCTGGGAACAGACACCAGTGCTATTTATCTTGGGTATGGCAATGGCAGCGCAATATTGACTCTTCTTACCAGAAAACAACTCTTGCTCGTAGGACCAGAAACTGCATGGGATTCAACTCCATTTAGGACTGGGAAACAAACGCTAGCTCTCTTTACAAAAAACACACTCTGCTTTTGAGAAAAGAGCACTCTTCTACTCTACTGTGTTTCCTATGGGGTCCAAACAGTGAGCTTGCTCAGATAAAAGAACTGTGCTTCCTACACACACCGACCATATCTAGTTCAACTCTACTTAGGAAACTGACAAGAACAGTAGCTCCTCTTCAGTCCCATACACTGTACTTCCTGGGAACAGAAGCGAGTGCTATTTTCACTGTGTATGGCAATGGGAGAGCAATAGTGACTCTCCTTACAGGAAACAACTCTTGCTCGTAGGACCAGAAACTGCATGTGATTCAACTCCATTTAGGACTGGGAAACAAACGCTAGCTCGCCTTACAAGAAACACACTCTGCTTTAGAGAAAAGAGCACTCTTCTACTCTACTGTGTTTCCTATGGGGTCCAAACAGTGAGCTTGCTTAGAACAAAAGAACTGTGCTTCCTACACACATGGACCATATCTAGTTTATTCTGCTTAGGAAACTGACAAGAACAGTAGCTCCTATACAGTCCAATACACTGTACTTGCTGGGAACAGACGCGAATGCTATTTGCACTGTGTATGCAATTTGGAGCGCAGTAGTGTCTCTCCTTACCAGAAAACAACTCTTGCTCATAGGACCTAAAACTGCATGTGACTCAACTCCATTTAGGACTGGGAAACAAACGCGAGCTTGCCTTACAAGAAACACACCCTGCTTTTCAGAAAAGAGCACTCTTCTACTCTACTTGTTTCATATAAGGCCAGAACAGTGAGCTTGCTCAGAACAAAAGAACTGTGCTTCCTACACACACGGACCATATCTAGTTCAACTCTGCTTAGGAAACTGACAAGAACAGTAGTTCCTATTCAGTCCAATACACTGTACTTGCTGGGAACAGACGCGAGTGCTATTTGCACTGTGAATGGCAATGGGTGCACAATAATGATTTTTCTTACCATAAAACAACTCTTGCTCGTAGGACCAGAAACTGCATGTGATTCAACTCCATTTAGGACTGGGAAACCAAGGCTAGCTCGCCTTACTAGAAACACACTCTGCTTTAGAGAAAGGAGCACTCTTCTACTCTACTGTGTTTCCTATATGGCCAGAACAGTGAGCTTGCTCAGAACAAAAGAACTGTGCTTCCTACACACACGGGCCATATCTAGTTCAACTCTGCTTAGGAAACTGACAAGTACAGTAGCTCCTCTTCAGTTCAATACACTGTACTTGCTGGGAACAGACACGAGTGCTATTTGCACTGTGTAAACAATGGGAGCGCAATAGTGACTTTCCTTACCAGAAAACAACTCTTGCTCGTAGGACCAGAAACTGCATGTGATTCCATTCCATTTAGGACTGGGAAACAAATGCTATCTCACCTTACAAGAAACACACTCTGCTTTTGAGAAAGGAGCACTCTTCTACTCCACTGTGTTTCCTATGGGGTCCGAAAAGTGAGCTTGCTCAGAACAAAAGAACTGTGCTTCCTACACGCATGGGCCATATCTAGTTCAACTCTGCTTAGGAAACTGACAAGAACAGTAGCTCCTCTTCAGTCCAATACACTATACTTGCTGGGAGTGCTATTTGCACTGTGTATGGCAATGGGAGTGCAATAGTGACTTTCCTTACCTGAAAACAACTTTTGCTCGTAGGATCAGAAACTGCATGTGATTCAACTCCATTTAGGACTGGGAAACAAATGCTAGCTCGCCTTACAAGAAACACACTCTGCTTTTGAGAAAAGAGCACTCTTCTACTCTACTGTGTTTCATATATGGCCAGAACAGTAAGCTTGCACAGAACAAAAGAACTGTGCTTCCTACACACACAGCCATATCTAATTCAAGTCTGCTTAGGAAACTGACAAGAACAGTAGCTCCTCTTCAGTCCGATACACTGTACTTGCTGGGAACAGACGCGAGTGCTATTTACACTGTGTATGGCAATGGGAGCGCAATAGTGACTTTCCTTACCAGAAAACAAGTCTTGCTCGTAGGACCAGAAACTGCATGTGATTCAACTCCATTTAGGACTGGGAAACAAACACTAGCTCGCCTTACTAGAAACACACTCTGCTTTTGAGAAAACAGCACTCTTCTACTCTACTGTGTTTCCTATATGGCCAGAACAGTGAGCTTGCACAGAACAAAAGAACTGTGCTTCACACACACGGTCCATATCTAGTTCAACTCTGCTTAGGAAACTGACAAGAACAGTAGATCCTCTTCAGTCGAATACACTGTACTTGCGTGGAACAGACACGAGTGCTATTTGCACTGTGTATGGCAATTGGAGCACAATAGTGACTCGTCTTACCAGAAAACAACTCTTGCTTGTAGGACAACAAACTGCGTGTGACTCAACTCCATTTAGGACTAGGAAACAAACGCTAGCTCGCCTTCCAAGAAACACACTCTGCTTTTGAGAAAAGAGCACTCTTCTACTCTACTGTGTTCCCTATGTGTTCCGAACAGTGAGCTTGCTCAGAACAAAAAAACTGTGCCTCCTACACACACGGCCATATCTAGTTCAAGTCTGCTTAGGAAACTGACAAGAACAGTAGCACCTATTCAGTTCAATACACTGTACTTGCTGGGAACAGAAGCGAGTGCTATTTGCACTGTGTATGGCAATGGGAGCACAATAGTGACTTTCCTTACCAGAAAACAACTCTTGTTCGTAGGACCAGAAACTGCATGCGATTCAACTTCATTTAGGACAAGGAAACAAACGCTAGCTCGACTTACAAGAAACACACTCTGCTTTAGAGAAAAGAGCACTCCTCTACTCTTCTGTGTTTCCTATGGGGACCAAACAGTGAGCTTGCTTAGAACAAAAGAACTGTGCTTCCTACACACATGGACCATATCTAGTTCAATTCTGCTTAGGAAACTGACAAGAACAGTAGCTCCTATACAGTCCCATACTCTGTACTTGCTGGGAACAGACGCGAGTGCTATTTGCACTGTGTATGGCATTTGGAGCGCAATAGTGACTCTTCTTACCAGAAAACAACTCTTGCTCGTAGGACCAAAAACTGCATGTGAATCAACTCCATTTAGGACTGGGAAACAAACGCAAGCTCACCTTACAAGAAACACACTCTGCTTTTGAGAAAAGAGCACTCTTCTACTCTACTGTGTTTCCTTTGGGGTCCAAACAGTAAGCTTGCTCAGAACAAAAGAACTGTGCTTCCTACACGCACGGACCATATCTAGTTCAACTCTGCTTAGGAAACTGACAAGAACAGTAGCTCCTGTTCAGTCCAGTACACTGTACTTGCTGGGAAAAGATGCGAGTGCTATTTGCCAGGTGTATGGCAATGGGAGCACAATAGTGACTTTCCTTACCAGAAAACAACTCTTGTTCGTAGGACCACAAACTGCATGTGATTCAATTCCATTTAGGACTAGGAAACAAACGCTAGCTCGCCTTACAAGAAACACACACTGCTTTTGAGAAAAGAGCACTCTTCTATTCTACTGTGTTTCCTATGTGTTCCGAGCAGTGAGCTTGCTCAGAACAAAAAAACTGTGCTTCCTACACACATGGCCAAATCTAGTTCAAGTCTGCTTAGGAACCTGACAAGAACAGTAGATCCTGTTCAGTCCAATACACTGTACTTGCTGGGAACAGACGCCAGTGCTATTTGTCCTGTGTATGGCAATGGCAGTGCAATATTGACTCTTCTTACCAGAAAACAACTCTTGCTCGTAGGACCAGAAATTGCATGGGATTCCACTCCATTTAGGACTGGGAAACAAACGCTAGCTCTCCTTACAAGAAACACACTCTGCTTTTGAGAAAAGAGCACTCTTCTACTCTACTGTGTTTCCTATGGGGTCCAAACAGTGATCTTGCTCAGAATAAAAGAACTGTGCTTCCTACACACACCGACCATATCTAGTTCAACTCTGCTTAGGAAACTGACAAGATCAATAGCTCCTCTTCAGTCCGATACACGGTACTTGCTGGGAACAGACGCGAGTGCTATTTGCACTGTGTATGGCAATAGGAGTGCAATAGTGACTTTCCTTACCAGAAAACAACTCTTGTTCGTAGGATCAGAAACTGCATGTGATTCAACTCCATTTAGGACTGGGAAACTAATGCTAGCTCGCCTTACAAGAAACTCACTCTGCTTTAGAGAAAAGAGCACTCTTCTACTCTACTGTGTTTCCTATGGGGTCCGAACAGTGAGCTTGCTCAGAACAAAAAAACTGTGCTTCCTACACACACGGGCCATATCTTGTTCAATTCTGCTTAGAAACCTGACAAGAACAGTAGTTCCTCTTCAGTCCAATACACTGTACTTGCTGGGAACAGACGCGAGTGCTATTTGCACTGTGTATGACAATGGGAGCGAAATAGTGACTTTCCTTATCAGAAAACAATTCTTGCTCGTAGGTGCAGAAACTGCATGTGATTCAACTCCATATAGGACTGGGAAACAAACGCTAGCTCGCCTTACAAGAAACACACTCTGCTATTGAGAAAAGGGCACTCTTCTACTCTACTGTGTTTCCTAAAGGGCCAGAACAGTGAGCTTGCTCAGAACAAAAGAACTGTGCTTCCTACACACATGGCCATATCTAGTTCAACTCTGCTTAGGAACCGGACAAGAACAGTAGCTCCTCTTCAGTCCAATACACTGTACATCCTGGGAACAGATGCCAGTGCTATTTGCCCTCTGTATGACAATGGGAGCACAATAGTGACTCTTCTTACCAGAAAACAACTCTTGCTTGTAGGACCAGAAACTGCATGTGATTCAACTCCATTTAGGACTGGGAAACAAATGCTAGCTCGCCTTACATGAAACACACTCTGCTTTTGAAAAAAGAGCACTCTTCTACTCTACTGTGTTTCCTATGGGGTCGAAACAGTGAGCTTGCTCAGAACAAAAGAACTGTGCTTCCTACACACACGGGCCATATCTATTTCAACTCTGCTTACGAAACTGACAAGAACAGTAGCTCCTCTTCAGTCCAATACACTGTACTTGCGGGGAACAGACGCGAGTGCTATTTGCACTGTGTATGGCAATTAGAGCACAATAGTGACTCGTCTTACCAGAAAACAACTCTTGCTCGTAGGACAAAAAACTGCAAGTGACTCAACTCCATTTAGGACTGGGAAACAAACGCTAGCTCGCCTTCCAAGAAACACACTCTGCTTTTGAGAAAAGAGCACTCTTCTATTCTACAGTGTTTCCTATGTGTTCCGAACAGTGAGCTTGCTCAGAAAAAATAAACCTGTGCTTCCTACACACACGGACCATATCTAGTTCAACTCTGCTTAGGAAACTGACAAGAACAGTAGCCTCTCTTCAGTTCAATACACTGTACTTGCTGGGAACAGATGCCAGTGCTATTTGCACTGTGTATGGCAAAAGGAGTACAATAGTGACTTTCCTTACCAGAAAAAAACTCTTGCTCATAGGACCAGAAACTGCATGTGCTTCCACTCCTTTTAGGACCTGGAAACAAATGCTATCTCACCTTATAAGAAACACACTCTGCTTTTGTGAAAAGAGCAGTCATCTACTCTAATGTGTTTCCTATGGGGTCCGAACAGTGAGCTTGCTCAGAACAAAACAACTGTGCTTCCTACACTCACGGGCCATATCTAGTTCAAATCTGCATAGGAAACTGACAAGAACAGTAGCTCCTCTTCAGTCCAATACACTATACTTGCTGGGAACAGACGGGAGTGCTATTTGCACTGTGTATGGCAATGGGAGCACAATAGTGACTTTCCTTACCAGAAAACAACTCTTGCTCATAGTATCAGAAACTGCATGTGATTCAACTCCATTTAGGACTGGGAAACAAATGCTAGCTCGCCTTACAAGAAACACACTCTGCTTCAGAGAAAAGAGCACTCTTCTACTCTACTGTGTTTCCTATAGGGCCAGAAGAGTGAGCTTGCTCAGAACAAAAGAACTGTGCTTCCTACACACACGGGCCTTATCTAGTTCAACTCTGCTTAGGAAACTGACAAGAACAGTAGCTCCTCTTCAGTCCAATACACTGTACTTGCGGGGAACAGACGCGAGTGCTATTTGCACTGTGTATGGCAATTAGAGCACAATAGTGACTCGTCTTACCAGAAAACAACTCTTGCTCGTAGGAAAAAAACTGCATGTGACTCAACTCCATTTAGGTCTGGGAAACTAATGCTAGCTCGCCTTCAAGAAACACACTCTGCTTTTGAGAAAAGAGCACTCTTCTACTCTACTGTGTTTCCTATGGGGTCCAAACAGTGAGATTGCTCAGAACAAAAGAACTGTGCTTCCTACACACGGGATATATCTCGTTCAACTCTGCTTAGGAAACTGACAAGAACAGTAGATCCTCTTCAGTCCAATACACTGTACTTGCTGGCAACAGACGCGAGTGCTATTTGCACTGTGTATGACCATGGAAGCGCAATAGTGACTTTCTTTACCAGAAAACAACTCTTGCTCGTAGGACCAGAACCTGCATGTGATTCAACTCCATTTAGGACTGGGAAACAAACGCTAGCTCGCGTTACAAGAAACACACTCTGCTTTTGAGAAAAGAGCACTCTTCTACTCTACTGTGTATCCTACAGGGCCAGAACAGTGAGCTTGCTCAGAGCAAAAGAAGTGTGCTTCCTACACACAAGGCCATACCTAGTTCAACTCTGCTTAGGAACCTAACAAGAACAGTAGATCCTCTTTAGTCCAATACACTGTACATGCTGGGAACAGACGCCAGTGCTATTTGCACTGTGTATGACAATGGAAGCGCAATAGTTACTCTTCTTACCGGAAAACAACTCTTGCTCATAGGACCAGAAACTGCATGTTATTCAACTCCATTTAGCACTGTGAAACAAACACTAGCTTGCCTTGCAAGAAACACACTCTGCTTTAGAGAAAAGAGCACTCTTCTACTCTACTGTGTTTCCTAAGAAGTCCGAACAGTGAACTTGCTCAGAACAAAAGAACTGTGCTTCCTAGACACACGGCCATATCTAGTTCAATTCTGCTTATGAACCTGACAAGAACAGTAGATCCTCTTCAGTCCAATACACTGTACTTGCTGGGAACAGATGCCAGTGCTATTTGTCCTGTGTATGGCAATGGCAGCGCAATATTGACTCTTATTACAAGAAAACAACTCTTGCTCGTAGGACCAGAAACTGCATGGGATTCAACTCCATTTAGGACTGGGAAACAAACACTAGCTCTCCTTACAAGAAACACATTCTGCTTTAGAGAAAAGAGCACTCTTCTACTCTACTGTGTTTCCTATGGTGTCCAAAAGTGAGCTTGCTCAGAATAAAAGAACTGTGCTTCCTACACACACCGAACATATCTAGTTCAACTCTGCTTAGGAAACTGACAAGAACAGTAGCTCCTCTGCAGTCCGATACACTGTACTTGCTGGGAACAGACGCGAGTGCTATTTGCACTGTGTATGGCAATGGGAGCGCAATAGTGACTTTCCTTACCAGAAAACAACTCTTGCTCGTAGGACCAGAAAATGCATGTGATTCAACTCCATTTAGGACTGGGAAACAAACGCTA
>NW_026735923.1:0-93000 GCF_949786415.1 Peromyscus eremicus
ACTCTTCTACTCTGCTGTGTATCCTATGGGGTCCGAACAGTGAGCTTGCTCAGAACAACAGAACTGTGCTTCCTTCATACACGGGCCATATCTAGTTCAACTCTGCTTAGGAAACTGACAAGAACAGTAGCTCCGCTTCAGTCTAATACACTGTACGTGCAGGGAAGAGACGCCAGTGGTATTTGTCCTCTGTATGACAATGGGAGCGCAATAGTGACTCTTCTTATCAGAAAACACCTCTGGCTCATAGGACCAGAAACTGCATGGGATTCAACTCCATTTCTGACTGGGAAACAAACACTAGCTCGCCTTACAAGAAACACACTCTGCTTTTGAGAAAAGAGCACTCTTCTACTCTACTGTATTTCCTATGTGGTCCGAACAGTGAGCTTGCTCAGAACAAAAGAACTGTGCTTCCTACACACAGGGGCCATATCTAGTTCAACTCTGCTTAGGAAACTGACAAGAACAGTAGCTCCGCTTCAGTCCAATACACTGTTCTTGCTGGGAACAAACGCGAGTGCGGTTTGCACTGTGAATGGCAATGGGAGCACAAGAGTGACTTTCCTTACCAGAAAACAACTCTTGCTCATAGGACCAAAACTTGCATGTGATTCAACTCCATTTAGGACTGGGAAACAAATGCTAGCTCGCCTTACAAGAAACATACTCTGCTTTTGAGAAAAGAGCACTCTTCTACTCTACTGTGTTTCCTATGGGGTCTGAAAAGTGAGCTTGCTGAGAACAAAAGAACAGTGCTTCCTACACACAGGGGCCATATCTAGTTCAACTCTGCTTAGATAACTGACAAGAACAGTAGCTCCGCTTCAGTCCAATACACTGTAATTGCTGGGAACAGACGCGAGTGCTATTTGCACTGTGTATGGCAATGGGAGCACAATAGTGACTCTTCTTACCAGAAAACAACTCTTGCTCTTAGGACAAGAAACTGCATGTGATTCAACTCCATTTAGGACTGGGAAACAAATGCTAGCTCGCTTTACAAGAAACACACTCTGCTTTTGAGAAAAGAGCACTCTTCTACTCTACTGTGTTTCCTATGGGATCCGAACAGTGAGCTTGCTCAGAACAAAAGAACTGTGCTTCCTACACACAGGGGCCATATCTAGTTCAACTCTGCTTAGCAAACTGACAAGAACAGTAGCTCCGCTTCAGTCCAATACACTGTACTTGCTGGGAACAAACGCGAGTGCGGTTTGCACTGTGTATGGCAATGGGAGCACAAGAGTGACTTTCCTTACTAGAAAACAACTCTTGCTCATAGGACCAAAAACTGCATGTGATTCAACTCCATTTAGGACTGGGAAACAAACGCTAGCTCGCCTTACAAGAAACATACTCTGCTTTTGAGAAAAGAGCACTCTTCTACTCTACTGTGTTTCCTATGGGGTCTGAAAAGTGAGCTTGCTCAGAACAAAAGAACAGTGCTTCCTACACACAGGGGCCATATCTAGTTCAACTCTGCTTAGATAACTGACAAGAACAGTAGCTCCGCTTCAGTCCAATACACTGTACATGCTGGGAACAGACGCGAGTGCTATTTGCACTGTGTATGGCAATGGGAGCGCAAGAGTGACTTTCCTTACCAGAAAACAACTCTTGCTCATAGGACCAAAAACTGCATGTGATTCAACTCCATTTAGGACTGGGAAACAAACGCTAGCTCGCCTTACAAGAAACACACTCTGCTTTTGAGAAAAGAGCACTCTTCTACTCTACTGTTTTTCCTATAGGGCCAGAACAGTGAGTTTGCTCAGAACAAAAGAACTGTGATTCCTACAAATACGGCCATATCTAGTTCAATTCTGCTTAGGAAACTGACAAGAACAGTAGTTCCTCTTCAGTCCAAGACACTGTACATGCTGGGAACAGACGCCAGTGCTATTTGCCCTGTGTATGACAATGGGAGCACAATAGTGACTCTTCTTACCAGAAAACAACTCTTGCTTGTAGGACAAGAAACTGCATGTGATTCAACTCCATTTAGGACTGGGAAACAAACGCTAGCTCGCCTTACAAGAAACACACTCTGCTTTTGAGAAAAGAGCACTCTTCTACTCTACTGTGTTTCCTATAGGGCCAGAACAGTGAGCTTGGTCAGAACAAAAGAACTGTGCTTCATACAAATACGGCCATATCTAGTTCAATTATGCTTAGGAAACTGAAAAGAACAGTAGATCTTCTTCAGTCCAATACAGTGTACATGCTGGGAACAGACGCCAGTGTTATTTGCCCTGTGAATGACAATGGGAGCACAATAGTGACTCTTCTTACCAGAAAACAACTCTTGCTCTTAGGACAAGAAACTGCATGTGATTCAACTCCATTAAGGAATGGGAAACAAATGCTAGCTCGCTTTACAAGAAACACACTCTGCTTTTGAGAAAAGAGCACTCTTCTACTCTACTGTGTTTCCTATGGGGTCTGAACAGTGAGCTTGCTCAGAACAAAAGAACTGTGCTTCCTACACACAGGGGCAATATCTAGTTCAACTCTGCTTAGGAAACTGACAAGAACAGTAGCTCCGCTTCAGTCCAATACACTGTACTTGCTGGGAACAGACGGGAGTGCTATTTGCACTGTGTATGGAAATGCGAGCGCAATAATGACTTTCCTTACCAGAAAACAACTCTTGCTCATAGGACCAAAAACTGCATGTGATTCAACTCCATTTAGGACTGTGAAACAAACGCTAGCTCGCCTTACAAGAAACACACTCTGCTTTTGAGAAAAGAGCACTCTTCTACTCTACTGTTTTTCCTATAGGGCCAGAACAGTGAGTTTGCTCAGAACAAAAGAACTGTGATTCCTACAAATATGGCCATATCTAGTTCAATTCTGCTTAGGAAACTGACAAGAACAGTAGATCCTCTTCAGTCCAATACACTGTACATGCTGGGAACAGACGCCAGTGCTATTTGCCCTGTGTATGACAATGGGAGCACAATAGTGACTCTTCTTACCAGAAAACAACTCTTGCTCGTAGGACAAGAGACTGCATGTGATTCAACTCCATTTAGGACTGGGAAACAAACGCTAGCTCGCCTTACAAGATACACACTCTGCTTTTGAGAAAAGAGCACTCTTCTACTCTGCTGTGTATCCGATGGGGTCCGAACAGTGAGCTTGCTCAGAACAACAGAACTGTGCTTTCTCCACACACGGGCCATATCTAGTTCAACTCTGCTTAGGAAACTGACAAGAACAGTAGCTCCGCTTCAGTCCAATACACTGTATGTGCAGGGAACAGACGCCAGTGCTATTTGTCCTCTGTATGACAATGGGAGAGCAATAGTGACTCTTCTTATCAGAAAACACCTCTGGCTCATAGGACCAGAAACTGCATGGGATTCAACTCCATTTCTGACTGGGAAACAAACACTAGCTCGCCTTACAAGAAACACACTCTGCTTTTGAGAAAAGAGCACGCTTCTACTCTACTGTATTTCATGTGGTCCGAACAGTGAGCTTGCTCAGAACAAAAGAACTGTGCTTCCTAAACACAGGGGCCATATCTAGTTCAACTCTGCTTAGGAAACTGACAAGAACAGTAGCTCCGCTTCAGTCCAATACACTGTCCTTGCTGGGAACAGACGCGAGTGCTATTTGCACTGTGTTTGGCAATGGGAGCGCAAGAGTGACTTTCCTTACCAGAAAACAACTCTTGCTCATAGGACCAAAAACTGCATGTGATTCAACTCCATTTAGGACTGGGAAACAAACGCTAGCTCGCCTTATAAGAAACACACTCTGCTTTTGAGAAAAGAGCACTCTTCTACTCTACTGTGTTTCCTATAGGGCCAGAACAGTGAGCTTGGTCAGAACAAAAGAACTGTGCTTCATACAAATACGGCCATATCTAGTTCAATTATGATTAGGAAACTGAAAAGAACAGTAGATCCTCTTTAGTCCAATACAGTGTACATGCTGGGAACAGACGCCAGTGTTATTTGCCCTGTGAATGACAATGGGAGCACAATAGTGACTCTTCTTACCAGAAAACAACTCTTCCTCTTAGGAGAAGAAACTGCATGTGATTCAACTCCATTTAGGACTGTAAAACAAATGCTAGCTTGCCTTACAAGAAACACACTCTGCTTTTGAGAAAAGAGCAGTCTTCTATTCTACTGTGGTTCATATGGGGTCCGAACATTGAGCTTGCTCAGAACAAAAGAACTGTGCTTCCTACACACACTGGCCATATCTAGTTCAACTCTGCTTAGGAAACTGACAAGAACAGTAGCTCCCCTTCAGTCCAATACACTGTACTTGCTGGGAACAGACGCGAGTGCTATTTGCACTGTGTATGGCAATGGGAGTGCAATAGTGACTTTCCTTACCAGAAAACAACTCTTGCTCGTAGGACCAAAAACTGGATGTGATTCAACTCCATTTAGGACTGGGAAACAAATGCTAGCTCGCCTTACAAGAAACACACTCTGCTTTTGAGAAAAGAGCACTCTTCTACTCTACTGTGTTTCCTATGGGGTCCGAACAGTGAGCTTGCTCAGAACAAAAGAACTGTGCTTCCTACACACAGGAGCCATATGTAGGTCAACTCTGCTTAGGAAACTGACAAGAAATGTAGCTCTGCTTCAGTCCAATACACTGTATTTGCTGGGAACAGACGCGAGTGCTATTTGCACTGTGTATGGAAAAGGGAGCTCAATAGTGACTTTCCTTACCAGAAAACAAATCTTGCTCATAGGACCAAAAACTGCATGTGATTCAACTCCATTTAAAACTGGGAAACAAATGCTAGCTCGCCTTACAAGAAACACTCTCAGCGTTTGAGAAAAGAGCACTCTTCTACTCTACTGTGTTTCTTATAGGGCCAGAACAGTGAGTTTGCTCAGAACAAAAGAACTGTGCGTCCTACACACACGGGCCATATCTAGTTCAACTCTGCTTAAGAAACTGACAAGAACGGTAGCTCCTCTTCAGTCCAATACACTGTACTAGCAGGAAACAAACGCGAGTCCTATTTGTACTGTGTATGGCAATAGGAGCGCAATAGTGACTCTTCTTATAAGAAAACACCTCTTGCTCATAGGACCAGAAACTGCATGGGATTCAACTCCATTTCTGACTGGGAAACAAACACTAGCTCGCCTTACAAGAAACACACTCTGCTTTTGAGAAAAGAGCACTCTTCTACTCTTCTGTGTTTCCTATGTGGTCCGAACAGTGAGCTTGCTCAGAATAAAAGAACTGTGCTTCCTACACACAGGGGCCATATCTAGTTCAACTCTGCTTAGGAAACTGACAAGAACAGTAGCTCTGCTTCAGTCCAATACACTGTATTTGCTGGGAACAGATGCGAGTGCTATTTGCACTGTGTATGGAAATGGGAGCACAATAGTGACTTTCCTTACCAGAAAACAAATCTTGCTCATAGGACCAAAAACTGCATGTGATTCAACTCCATTTAGAACTGGGAAACAAACGCTAGCTCGCCTTTCAAGAAACACACTCTGCTTTTGAGAAAAGAGCACTCTTCTACTCTACTGTGTTTCCTATAGGGCCAGAACAGTGAGTTTGCTCAGAACAAATAAACTGTGCTTCCAACAAATACGGCCATATCTAGTTCAATTCTGCTTAGGAAACTGACAAGAACAGTAGATCCTCTTCAGTCCAATACACTGTACATGCTGGGAACAGACACCAGTGCTATTTGCCCTGTGTATGACAATGGTAGCACAATAGTGACTCTTCTTACCAGAAAACAACTCTTGCTCGTAGGACAAAAAACTGCATGTGACTCAACTCCATTTATGACTGGGAAACAAACGCTAGCTTGCCTTACAAGAAACACACTCTGCTTTTGAGAAAAGACCACTCTTCTACTCTACTGTTTTTCCTATGGGGTCCGAACAGTGAGCTTGCCCAGAACAAAAGAACTGTGCTTCCTACACACATGGGCCATATCTAGTTCAACTCTGCTTAGGAAACTGACAAGAACAGTAGCTCCTCTTCAGTCCAATACACTGTACTTGCTGGGAACAGACGCGAGTGCTATTTGCACTGTGTATGGCAAAGGGAGCACAATAGTGACTTTCCTTACCAGAAAACAACTCTTGCTCGTAGGACCAAAAACTGCATGTGATTCAACTCCATTTAGGACTGGGAAACAAACGCTAGCTCGCCTTACAAGAAACACACTCTGCTTTTGAGAAAAGAGCAGTCTTCTATTCAACTGTGGTTCATATGGGGTCCGAACATTGAGCTTGCTCAGAACAAAAGAACTGTGCTTCCTACACACAGGGGCCATATCTAGTTCAACTCTGCTTAGGAAACTGACAAGAACAGTAGCTCCGCTTCAGTCCAATACACTGTACTTGCTGGGAACAGACGCGAGTGCTATTTGCACTGTGTATGGAAATGTGAGCGCAATAATGACTTTCCTTACCAGAAAACAACTCTTGCTCATAGGACCAAAAACTGCATGTGATTCAACTCCATTTAGGACTGTGAAACAAACGCTAGCTCGCCTTACAAGAAACACACTCTGCTTTTGAGAAAAGAGCACTCTTCTACTCTACTGTTTTTCCTATAGGGCCAGAACAGTGAGTTTGCTCAGAACAAAAGAACTGTGATTCCTACAAATATGGCCATATCTAGTTCAATTCTGCTGACAAGAACAGTAGATCCTCTTCAGTCCAATACACTGTACATGCTGGGAACAGACGCCAGTGTGATTTGCCCTGTGTATGACAATGGGAGCACAATAGTGACTCTTCTTACCAGAAAACAACTCTTGCTTATAGGACAAGAAACTGCATGTGATTCAACTCCATTTAGGACTGGGAAACAAACGCTAGCTCGCCTTACAAGATACACACTCTGCTTTTGAGAAAAGAGCACTCTTCTACTCTGCTGTGTATCCGATGGGGTCCGAACAGTGAGCTTGCTCAGAACAACAGAACTGTGCTTCCTCCACACACGGGCCATATCTAGTTCAACTCTGCTTAGGAAACTGACAAGAACAGTAGCTCCGCTTCAGTCCAATACACTGTATGTGCAGGGAACAGACGCCAGTGCTATTTGTCCTCTTTATGACAATGGGAGAGCAATAGTGACTCTTCTTATCAGAAAACACCTCTGGCTCATAGGACCAGAAACTGCATGGGATTCAACTCCATTTCTGACTGGGAAACAAACACTAGCTCGCCTTACAAGAAACACACTCTGCTTTTGAGAAAAGAGCACTCTTCTACTCTACTGTATTTCCTATGTGGTCCGAACAGTGAGCTTGCTCAGAACAAAAGAACTGTGCTTCCTACACACAGGGGCCATATCTAGGTCAACTCTGCTTAGGAAACTGACAAGAACAGTAGCTCCGCTTCAGTCCAATACACTGTACTTGCTGGGAACAGACGCGAGTGCTATTTGCACTGTGTTTGGCAATGGGAGCGCAAGAGTGACTTTCCTTACCAGAAAACAACTCTTGCTCATAGGACCAAAAACTGCATGTGATTCAACTCCATTTAGGACTGGGAAACAAACACTAGCTCGCCTTACAAGAAACACACTCTGCTTTTGAGAAAAGAGCACACTTCTACTCTACTGTGTTTCCTATGGGGTCTGAACAGTGAGCTTGCTCAGAACAAAAGAACAGTGCTTCCTACACACAGGGGCCATATCTAGTTCAACTATGCTTAGAAAACTGACAAGAACAGTAGCTCCGCTTCAGTCCAATACACTGTAATTGCTGGGAACAGACGCGAGTGCTATTTGCACTGTGTATGGCAATGGGAGCGCAAGAGTGACTTTCCTTACCAGAAAACAACTCTTGCTCATAGGACCAAAAACTGCATGTGATTCAACTCCATTTAGGACTGGGAAACAAACACTAGCTCGCCTTACAAGAAACACATTCTGCTTTTGAGAAAAGAGCACTCTTCTACTCTACTGTTTTTCCTATAGGGCCAGAACAGTGAGTTTGCTCAGAACAAAAGAACTGTGATTCCTACAAATACGGCCATATCTAGTTCAATTCTGCTTAGGAAACTGACAAGAACAGTAGTTCCTCTTCAGTTCAATACACTGCACATGCTGGGAACAGACGCCAGTGTGATTTGCCCTGAGTATGACAATGGGAGCACAATAGTGACTCTTCTTACCAGAAAACAACTCTTGCTTGTAGGACAAGAAACTGCATGTGATTCAACTCCATTTAGGACTGGGAAACAAACGCTAGCTCGCCTTACAAGAAACACACTCTGCTTTTGAGAAAAGAGCACTCTTCTACTCTGCTGTGTATCCGATGGGGTCCGAACAGTGAGCTTGCTCAGAACAACAGAACTGTGCTTCCTCCACACACGGGCCATATCTAGTTCAACTCTGCTTAGGAAACTGACAAGAACAGTAGCTCCGCTTCAGTCCAATACACTGTACGTGCAGGGAACAGACGCCAGTGCTATTTGTCCTCTGTATGACAATGGGAGAGCAATAGTGACTCTTCTTATCAGAAAACACCTCTGGCTCATAGGACCAGAAACTGCATGGGATTCAACTCCATTTCTGACTGGGAAACAAACACTAGCTCGCCTTACAAGAAACTCACTCTGCTTTTGAGAAAAGAGCACTCTTCTACTCTACTGTATTTCCTATGTGGTCCGAACAGTGAGCTTGGTCAGAACAAAAGAACTGTGCTTCCTAAACACAGGGGCCATATCTAGTTCAACTCTGCTTAGGAAACTGACAAGAACAGTAGCTCCGCTTCAGTCCAATACACTGTCCTTGCTGGGAACAGACGCGAGTGCTATTTGCACTGTGTTTGGCAATGGGAGCGCAAGAGTGACTTTCCTTACCAGAAAACAACTCTTGCTCATAGGACCAAAAACTGCATGTGATTCAACTCCATTTAGGACTGCGAAACAAACACTAGCTCGCCTTACAAGAAACACACTCTGCTTTTGGGAAAAGAGCACACTTCTACTCTACTGTGTTTCCTATGGGGTCTGAACAGTGAGCTTGCTCAGAACAAAAGAACAGTGCTTCCTACACACAGGGGCCATATCTAGTTCAACTCTGCTTAGAAAACTGACAAGAACAGTAGCTCCGCTTCAGTCCAATACACTGTAATTGCTGGGAACAGACGCGAGTGCTAGTTGCACTGTGTATGGCAATGGGAGCGCAAGAGTGACTTTCCTTACCAGAAAACAACTCTTGCTCATAGGACCAAAAACTGCATGTGATTCAACTCCATTTAGGACTGGGAAACAAACGCTAGCTCGCCTTACAAGAAACACACTCTGCTTTTGAGAAAAGAGCACTCTTCTACTCTACTGTTTTTCCTACAGTGCCAGAACAGTGAGTTTGCTCAGAACAAAAGAACTGTGATTCCTACAAATACGGCCATATCTAGTTCAATTCTGCTTAGGAAACTGACAAGAACAGTAGTTTCTCTTCAGTCCAATACACTGTACATGCTGGGAACAGACGCCAGTGTGATTTGCCCTGTGTATGACAATGGGAGCACAATAGTGACTCTTCTTACCAGAAAACAACTCTTGCTTGTAGGACAAGAAACTGCATGTGATTCAACTCCATTTAGGACTGGGAAACAAACGCTAGCTCGCCTTACAAGAAACACACTCTGCTTTTGAGAAAAGATCACTCTTCTACTCTACTGTGTTTCCTATGTGGTCCGAACAGTGAGCTTGCTCAGAACAAAAGAACTGTGCTTCCTACACACAGGGGCCATATCTAGTTCAACTCTGCTTAGGAAACTGACAAGAACAGTAGCTCGGCTTCAGTCCAATACACTGTACTTGCTGGGAACAGACGCGAGTGCTATTTGCACTGTGTATGGCAATGGGAGCGCATTAGTGACTTTCCTTACCAGAAAACAACTCTTGCTCATAGGACCAAAACCTGCATGTGATTCAACTCCATTTAGGACTGGGAAACAAACGCTAGCTCGCCTTACAAGAAACACACTCTGCTTTTGAGAAAAGAGCACTCTTCTACTCTACTGTGTTTCCTATAGGGACAGAACAGTGAGCTTGGTCAGAACAAAAGAACTGTGCTTCATACAAATACGGCCATATCTAGTTCAATTATGATTAGGAAACTGAAAAGAAAAGTAGATCCTCTTTAGTCCAATACAGTGTACATGCTGGGAACAGAGGCCAGTGTTATTTGCCCTGTGAATGACAATGGGAGCACAATAGTGACTCTTCTTACCAGAAAACAACTCTTGCTCTTAGGAGAAGAAACTGCATGTGATTCAACTCCATTTAGGACTGGGAAACAAATGCTAGCTCGCTTTACAAGAAACACACTCTGCTTTTGAGAAAAGAACACTCTTCTACTCTACTGTGTTTCCTATGGGATCCGAACAGTGAGCTTGCTCAGAACAAAAGAACTGTGCTTCCTACACACAGGGGCCATATCTAGTTCAACTCTGCTTAGCAAACTGACAAGAACAGTAGCTCCGCTTCAGTCCAATACACTGTACTTGCTGGGAACAAACGCGAGTGCGGTTTGCACTGTGTATGGCAATGGGAGCACAAGAGTGACTTTCCTTACCAGAAAACAACTCTTGCTCATAGGACCAAAAACTGCATGTGATTCAACTCCATTTAGGACTGGGAAACAAACGCTAGCTCGCCTTACAAGAAACATACTCTGCTTTTGAGAAAAGAGCACTCTTCTACTCTACTGTGTTTCCTATGGGGTCTGAAAAGTGAGCTTGCTCAGAACAAAAGAACAGTGCTTCCTACACACAGGGGCCATATCTAGTTCAAATCTGCTTAGATAACTGACAAGAACAGTAGCTCCGCTTCAGTCCAATACACTGTAATTGCTGGGAACAGACGTGAGTGCTATTTGCACTGTGTATGGCAATGGGAGCGCAAGTGTGACTTTCCTTACCAGAAAACAACTCTTGCTCATAGGACCAAAAACTGCATGTGATTCAACTCCATTTAGGACTGGGAAACAAACTCTAGCTCGTCTTACAAGAAACACACTCTGCTTTTGAGAAAAGAGCACTCTTCTACTCTACTGTTTTTCCTATAGGGCCAGAACAGTGAGTTTGCTCAGAACAAAAGAACTGTGATTCCTACAAATACGGCCATATCTAGTACAATTCTGCTTAGGAAACTGACAAGAACAGTAGTTCCTCTTCAGTCCAATACACTGTACATGCTGGGAACAGACGCCAGTGCTATTTGCCCTGTGTATGACAATGGGAGCACAATAGTGACTCTTCATACCAGAAAACAACTCTTGCTTGTAGGACAAGAAACTGCATGTGATTCAACTCCATTTAGGACTGGGAAACAAACGCTAGCTCGCCTTACAAGAAACACACTCTGCTTTTGAGAAAAGAGCACTCTTCTACTCTACTGTTTTTCCTATAGGGCCAGAACAGTGAGTTTGCTCAGAACAAAAGAACTGTGATTCCTACAAATACGGCCATATCTAGTTCAATTCTGTTTAGGAAACTGACAAGAACAGTAGTTCCTCTTCAGTCCAATACACTGTACATGCTGGGAACAGACGCCAGTGCTATTTGCCCGGTGTATGACAATGGGAGCACAATAGTGACTCTTCTTACCAGAAAACAACTCTTGCTTGTAGGACAAAAAACTGCATGTGATTCAACTCCATTTAGGACTGGGAAACAAACGCTAGCTCGCCTTACAAGAAACACACTCTGCTTTTGAGAAAAGAGCACTCTTCTACTCTACTGTGTTTCCTATAGGGCCAGAACAGTGAGCTTGGTCAGAACAAAAGAACTGTGCTTCATACAAATACGGCCATATCTAGTTCAATTCTGCTTAGGAAACTGAAAAGAACAGTAGATCTTCTTCAGTCCAATACAGTGTACATGCTGGGAACAGACGCCAGTGTTATTTGCCCTGTGAATGACAATGGGAGCACAATAGTGACTCTTCTTACCAGAAAACAACTCTTGCTCTTAGGACAAGAAACTGCATGTGATTCAACTCCATTAAGGACTGGGAAACAAATGCTAGCTCGCTTTACAAGAAACACACTCTGCTTTTGAGAAAAGAGCACTCTTCTACTCTACTGTGTTTCCTATGGGGTCTGAACAGTGAGCTTGCTCAGAACAAAAGAACTGTGCTTCCTACACACAGGGGCAATATCTAGTTCAACTCTGCTTAGGAAACTGACAAGAACAGTAGCTCCGCTTCAGTCCAATACACTGTACTTGCTGGGAACAGACGCGAGTGCTATTTGCACTGTGTATGGAAATGCGAGCGCAATAATGACGTTCCTTACCAGAAAACAACTCTTGCTCATAGGACCAAAAACTGCATGTGATTCAACTCCATTTAGGACTGTGAAACAAACGCTAGCTCGCCTTACAAGAAACACACTCTGCTTTTGAGAAAAGAGCACTCTTCTACTCTACTGTTTTTCCTATAGGGCCAGAACAGTGAGTTTGCTCAGAACAAAAGAACTGTGATTCCTACAAATATGGCCATATCTAGTTCAATTCTGCTGACAAGAACAGTAGATCCTCTTCAGTCCAATACACTGTACATGCTGGGAACAGACGCCAGTGCTATTTGCCTTGTGTATGACAATAGGAGCACAATAGTGACTCTTCTTACCAGAAAACAACTCTTGCTCGTAGGACAAGAAACTGCATGTGATTCAACTCCATTTAGGACTGGGAAACAAACGCTAGCTCGCCTTACAAGATACACACTCTGCTTTTGAGAAAAGAGCACTCTTTTACTCTGCTGTGTATCCGATGGGGTCCGAACAGTGAGCTTGCTCAGAACAACAGAACTGTGCTTCCTCCACACACGGGCCATATCTAGTTCAACTCTGCTTAGGAAACTGACAAGAACAGTAGCTCCGCTTCAGTCCAATACACTGTATGTGCAGGGAACAGACGCCAGTGCTATTTGTCCTCTTTATGACAATGGGAGAGCAATAGTGACTCTTCTTATCAGAAAACACCTCTGGCTCATAGGACCAGAAACTGCATGGGATTCAACTCCATTTCTGACTGGAAAACAAACACTAGCACGCCTTACAAGAAACACACTCTGCTTTTGAGAAAAGAGCACTCTTCTACACTACTGTGTTTCCTATGGGGTCTGAACAGTGAGCTTGCTCAGAACAAAAGAACTGTGCTTCCTACACACAGGGGCCATATCTAGTTCAACTCTGCTTAGGAAACTGACAAGAACAGTAGCTCCGCTTCAGTCCAATACACTGTACTTGCTGGGAACAGACGCGAGTGCTATTTGTACTGTGTATGGAAATGTGAGCGCAATAATGACTTTCCTTACCAGAAAACAACTCTTGCTCATAGGACCAAAAACTGCATGTGATTCAACTCCATTTAGGACTGTGAAACAAACGCTAGCTCGCCTTACAAGAAACACACTCTGCTTTTGAGAAAAGAGCACTCTTCTACTCTACTGTTTTTCCTATAGGGCCAGAACAGTGAGTTTGCTCAGAACAAAAGAACTGTGATTCCTACAAATATGGCCATATCTAGTTCAATTCTGCTGACAAGAACAGTAGATCCTCTTCAGTCCAATACACTGTACATGCTGGGAACAGACGCCAGTGTGATTTGCCCTGTGTATGACAATGGGAGCACAATAGTGACTCTTCTTACCAGAAAACAACTCTTGCTTATAGGACAAGAAACTGCATGTGATTCAACTCCATTTAGGACTGGGAAACAAACGCTAGCTCGCCTTACAAGATACACACTCTGCTTTTGAGAAAAGAGCACTCTTCTACTCTGCTGTGTATCCGATGGGGTCCGAACAGTGAGCTTGCTCAGAACAACAGAACTGTGCTTCCTCCACACACGGGCCATATCTAGTTCAACTCTGCTTAGGAAACTGACAAGAACAGTAGCTCCGCTTCAGTCCAATACACTGTATGTGCAGGGAACAGACGCCAGTGCTATTTGTCCTCTTTATGACAATGGGAGAGCAATAGTGACTCTTCTTATCAGAAAACACCTCTGGCTCATAGGACCAGAAACTGCATGGGATTCAACTCCATTTCTGACTGGGAAACAAACACTAGCTCGCCTTACAAGAAACACACTCTGCTTTTGAGAAAAGAGCACTCTTCTACTCTACTGTATTTCCTATGTGGTCCGAACAGTGAGCTTGCTCAGAACAAAAGAACTGTGCTTCCTACACACAGGGGCCATATCTAGGTCAACTCTGCTTAGGAAACTGACAAGAACAGTAGCTCCGCTTCAGTCCAATACACTGTACTTGCTGGGAACAGACGCGAGTGCTATTTGCACTGTGTTTGGCAATGGGAGCGCAAGAGTGACTTTCCTTACCAGAAAACAACTCTTGCTCATAGGACCAAAAACTGCATGTGATTCAACTCCATTTAGGACTGGGAAACAAACACTAGCTCGCCTTACAAGAAACACACTCTGCTTTTGAGAAAAGAGCACACTTCTACTCTACTGTGTTTCCTATGGGGTCTGAACAGTGAGCTTGCTCAGAACAAAAGAACAGTGCTTCCTACACACAGGGGCCATATCTAGTTCAACTATGCTTAGAAAACTGACAAGAACAGTAGCTCCGCTTCAGTCCAATACACTGTAATTGCTGGGAACAGACGCGAGTGCTATTTGCACTGTGTATGGCAATGGGAGCGCAAGAGTGACTTTCCTTACCAGAAAACAACTCTTGCTCATAGGACCAAAAACTGCATGTGATTCAACTCCATTTAGGACTGGGAAACAAACACTAGCTCGCCTTACAAGAAACACATTCTGCTTTTGAGAAAAGAGCACTCTTCTACTCTACTGTTTTTCCTATAGGGCCAGAACAGTGAGTTTGCTCAGAACAAAAGAACTGTGATTCCTACAAATACGGCCATATCTAGTTCAATTCTGCTTAGGAAACTGACAAGAACAGTAGTTCCTCTTCAGTCCAATACACTGCACATGCTGGGAACAGACGCCAGTGTGATTTGCCCTGAGTATGACAATGGGAGCACAATAGTGACTCTTCTTACCAGAAAACAACTCTTGCTTGTAGGACAAGAAACTGCATGTGATTCAACTCCATTTAGGACTGGGAAACAAACGCTAGCTCGCCTTACAAGAAACACACTCTGCTTTTGAGAAAAGAGCACTCTTCTACTCTGCTGTGTATCCGATGGGGTCCGAACAGTGAGCTTGCTCAGAACAACAGAACTGTGCTTCCTCCACACACGGGCCATATCTAGTTCAACTCTGCTTAGGAAACTGACAAGAACAGTAGCTCCGCTTCAGTCCAATACACTGTACGTGCAGGGAACAGACGCCAGTGCTATTTGTCCTCTGTATGACAATGGGAGAGCAATAGTGACTCTTCTTATCAGAAAACACCTCTGGCTCATAGGACCAGAAACTGCATGGGATTCAACTCCATTTCTGACTGGGAAACAAACACTAGCTCGCCTTACAAGAAACTCACTCTGCTTTTGAGAAAAGAGCACTCTTCTACTCTACTGTATTTCCTATGTGGTCCGAACAGTGAGCTTGGTCAGAACAAAAGAACTGTGCTTCCTAAACACAGGGGCCATATCTAGTTCAACTCTGCTTAGGAAACTGACAAGAACAGTAGCTCCGCTTCAGTCCAATACACTGTCCTTGCTGGGAACAGACGCGAGTGCTATTTGCACTGTGTTTGGCAATGGGAGCGCAAGAGTGACTTTCCTTACCAGAAAACAACTCTTGCTCATAGGACCAAAAACTGCATGTGATTCAACTCCATTTAGGACTGCGAAACAAACACTAGCTCGCCTTACAAGAAACACACTCTGCTTTTGGGAAAAGAGCACACTTCTACTCTACTGTGTTTCCTATGGGGTCTGAACAGTGAGCTTGCTCAGAACAAAAGAACAGTGCTTCCTACACACAGGGGCCATATCTAGTTCAACTCTGCTTAGAAAACTGACAAGAACAGTAGCTCCGCTTCAGTCCAATACACTGTAATTGCTGGGAACAGACGCGAGTGCTAGTTGCACTGTGTATGGCAATGGGAGCGCAAGAGTGACTTTCCTTACCAGAAAACAACTCTTGCTCATAGGACCAAAAACTGCATGTGATTCAACTCCATTTAGGACTGGGAAACAAACGCTAGCTCGCCTTACAAGAAACACACTCTGCTTTTGAGAAAAGAGCACTCTTCTACTCTACTGTTTTTCCTACAGTGCCAGAACAGTGAGTTTGCTCAGAACAAAAGAACTGTGATTCCTACAAATACGGCCATATCTAGTTCAATTCTGCTTAGGAAACTGACAAGAACAGTAGTTTCTCTTCAGTCCAATACACTGTACATGCTGGGAACAGACGCCAGTGTGATTTGCCCTGTGTATGACAATGGGAGCACAATAGTGACTCTTCTTACCAGAAAACAACTCTTGCTTGTAGGACAAGAAACTGCATGTGATTCAACTCCATTTAGGACTGGGAAACAAACGCTAGCTCGCCTTACAAGAAACACACTCTGCTTTTGAGAAAAGAACACTCTTCTACTCTACTGTGTTTCCTATGGGATCCGAACAGTGAGCTTGCTCAGAACAAAAGAACTGTGCTTCCTACACACAGGGGCCATATCTAGTTCAACTCTGCTTAGCAAACTGACAAGAACAGTAGCTCCGCTTCAGTCCAATACACTGTACTTGCTGGGAACAAACGCGAGTGCGGTTTGCACTGTGTATGGCAATGGGAGCACAAGAGTGACTTTCCTTACCAGAAAACAACTCTTGCTCATAGGACCAAAAACTGCATGTGATTCAACTCCATTTAGGACTGGGAAACAAACTCTAGCTCGCCTTACAAGAAACATACTCTGCTTTTGAGAAAAGAGCACTCTTCTACTCTACTGTGTTTCCTATGGGGTCTGAAAAGTGAGCTTGCTCAGAACAAAAGAACAGTGCTTCCTACACACAGGGGCCATATCTAGTTCAAATCTGCTTAGATAACTGACAAGAACAGTAGCTCCGCTTCAGTCCAATACACTGTAATTGCTGGGAACAGACGTGAGTGCTATTTGCACTGTGTATGGCAATGGGAGCGCAAGTGTGACTTTCCTTACCAGAAAACAACTCTTGCTCATAGGACCAAAAACTGCATGTGATTCAACTCCATTTAGGACTGGGAAACAAACTCTAGCTCGTCTTACAAGAAACACACTCTGCTTTTGAGAAAAGAGCACTCTTCTACTCTACTGTTTTTCCTATAGGGCCAGAACAGTGAGTTTGCTCAGAACAAAAGAACTGTGATTCCTACAAATACGGCCATATCTAGTACAATTCTGCTTAGGAAACTGACAAGAACAGTAGTTCCTCTTCAGTCCAATACACTGTACATGCTGGGAACAGACACCAGTGCTATTTGCCCTGTGTATGACAATGGGAGCACAATAGTGACTCTTCATACCAGAAAAAAACTCTTGCTTGTAGGACAAGAAACTGCATGTGATTCAACTCCATTTAGGACTGGGAAACAAACGCTAGCTCGCCTTACAAGAAACACACTCTGCTTTTGAGAAAAGAGCACTCTTCTACTCTACTGTTTTTCCTATAGGGCCAGAACAGTGAGTTTGCTCAGAACAAAAGAACTGTGATTCCTACAAATACGGCCATATCTAGTTCAATTCTGTTTAGGAAACTGACAAGAACAGTAGTTCCTCTTCAGTCCAATACACTGTACATGCTGGGAACAGACGCCAGTGCTATTTGCCCTGTGTATGACAATGGGAGCACAATAGTGACTCTTCTTACCAGAAAACAACTCTTGCTTGTAGGACAAAAAACTGCATGTGATTCAACTCCATTTAGGACTGGGAAACAAACGCTAGCTCGCCTTACAAGAAACACACTCTGCTTTTGAGAAAAGAGCACTCTTCTACTCTACTGTGTTTCCTATAGGGCCAGGACAGTGAGCTTGGTCAGAACAAAAGAACTGTGCTTCATACAAATACGGCCATATCTAGTTCAATTCTGCTTAGGAAACTGAAAAGAACAGTAGATCTTCTTCAGTCCAATACAGTGTACATGCTGGGAACAGACGCCAGTGTTATTTGCCCTGTGAATGACAATGGGAGCACAATAGTGACTCTTCTTACCAGAAAACAACTCTTGCTCTTAGGACAAGAAACTGCATGTGATTCAACTCCATTAAGGACTGGGAAACAAATGCTAGCTCGCTTTACAAGAAACACACTCTGCTTTTGAGAAAAGAGCACTCTTCTACTCTACTGTGTTTCCTATGGGGTCTGAACAGTGAGCTTGCTCAGAACAAAAGAACTGTGCTTCCTACACACAGGGGCAATATCTAGTTCAACTCTGCTTAGGAAACTGACAAGAACAGTAGCTCCGCTTCAGTCCAATACACTGTACTTGCTGGGAACAGACGCGAGTGCTATTTGCACTGTGTATGGAAATGCGAGAGCAATAATGACGTTCCTTACCAGAAAACAACTCTTGCTCATAGGACCAAAAACTGCATGTGATTCAACTCCATTTAGGACTGTGAAACAAACGCTAGCTCGCCTTACAAGAAACACACTCTGCTTTTGAGAAAAGAGCACTCTTCTACTCTACTGTTTTTCCTATAGGGCCAGAACAGTGAGTTTGCTCAGAACAAAAGAACTGTGAT
Organism: Peromyscus eremicus; assembly: GCF_949786415.1. Taxonomy (NCBI): domain Eukaryota; kingdom Metazoa; phylum Chordata; class Mammalia; order Rodentia; family Cricetidae; genus Peromyscus; species Peromyscus eremicus. The sequence continues at coordinate 18,653 of NW_026735923.1, forward strand.
TCCTACAAATATGGCCATATCTAGTTCAATTCTGCTGACAAGAACAGTAGATCCTCTTCAGTCCAATACACTGTACATGCTGGGAACAGACGCCAGTGCTATTTGCCCTGTGTATGACAATAGGAGCACAATAGTGACTCTTCTTACCAGAAAACAACTCTTGCTCGTAGGACAAGAAACTGCGTGTGATTCAACTCCATTTAGGACTGGGAAACAAACGCTAGCTCGCCTTACAAGATACACACTCTGCTTTTGAGAAAAGAGCACTCTTCTACTCTGCTGTGTATCCGATGGGGTCCGAACAGTGAGCTTGCTCAGAACAACAGAACTGTGCTTCCTCCACACACGGGCCATATCTAGTTCAACTCTGCTTAGGAAACTGACAAGAACAGTAGCTCCGCTTCAGTCCAATACACTGTATGTGCAGGGAACAGACGCCAGTGCTATTTGTCCTCTTTATGACAATGGGAGAGCAATAGTGACTCTTCTTATCAGAAAACACCTCTGGCTCATAGGACCAGAAACTGCATGGGATTCAACTCCATTTCTGACTGGAAAACAAACACTAGCACGCCTTACAAGAAACACACTCTGCTTTTGAGAAAAGAGCACTCTTCTACACTACTGTGTTTCCTATGGGGTCTGAACAGTGAGCTTGCTCAGAACAAAAGAACTGTGCTTCCTACACACAGGGGCCATATCTAGTTCAACTCTGCTTAGGAAACTGACAAGAACAGTAGCTCCGCTTCAGTCCAATACACTGTACTTGCTGGGAACAGACGCGAGTGCTATTTGTACTGTGTATGGAAATGTGAGCGCAATAATGACTTTCCTTACCAGAAAACAACTCTTGCTCATAGGACCAAAAACTGCATGTGATTCAACTCCATTTAGGACTGTGAAACAAACGCTAGCTCGCCTTACAAGAAACACACTCTGCTTTTGAGAAAAGAGCACTCTTCTACTCTACTGTTTTTCCTATAGGGCCAGAACAGTGAGTTTGCTCAGAACAAAAGAACTGTGATTCCTACAAATATGGCCATATCTAGTTCAATTCTGCTGACAAGAACAGTAGATCCTCTTCAGTCCAATACACTGTACATGCTGGGAACAGACGCCAGTGTGATTTGCCCTGTGTATGACAATGGGAGCACAATAGTGACTCTTCTTACCAGAAAACAACTCTTGCTTATAGGACAAGAAACTGCATGTGATTCAACTCCATTTAGGACTGGGAAACAAACGCTAGCTCGCCTTACAAGATACACACTCTGCTTTTGAGAAAAGAGCACTCTTCTACTCTGCTGTGTATCCGATGGGGTCCGAACAGTGAGCTTGCTCAGAACAACAGAACTGTGCTTCCTCCACACACGGGCCATATCTAGTTCAACTCTGCTTAGGAAACTGACAAGAACAGTAGCTCCGCTTCAGTCCAATACACTGTATGTGCAGGGAACAGACGCCAGTGCTATTTGTCCTCTTTATGACAATGGGAGAGCAATAGTGCCTCTTCTTATCAGAAAACACCTCTGGCTCATAGGACCAGAAACTGCATGGGATTCAACTCCATTTCTGACTGGGAAACAAACACTAGCTCGCCTTACAAGAAACACACTCTGCTTTTGAGAAAAGAGCACTCTTCTACTCTACTGTATTTCCTATGTGGTCCGAACAGTGAGCTTGCTCAGAACAAAAGAACTGTGCTTCCTACACACAGGGGCCATATCTAGGTCAACTCTGCTTAGGAAACTGACAAGAACAGTAGCTCCGCTTCAGTCCAATACACTGTACTTGCTGGGAACAGACGCGAGTGCTATTTGCACTGTGTTTGGCAATGGGAGCGCAAGAGTGACTTTCCTTACCAGAAAACAACTCTTGCTCATAGGACCAAAAACTGCATGTGATTCAACTCCATTTAGGACTGGGAAACAAACACTAGCTCGCCTTACAAGAAACACACTCTGCTTTTGAGAAAAGAGCACACTTCTACTCTACTGTGTTTCCTATGGGGTCTGAACAGTGAGCTTGCTCAGAACAAAAGAACAGTGCTTCCTACACACAGGGGCCATATCTAGTTCAACTATGCTTAGAAAACTGACAAGAACAGTAGCTCCGCTTCAGTCCAATACACTGTAATTGCTGGGAACAGACGCGAGTGCTATTTGCACTGTGTATGGCAATGGGAGCGCAAGAGTGACTTTCCTTACCAGAAAACAACTCTTGCTCATAGGACCAAAAACTGCATGTGATTCAACTCCATTTAGGACTGGGAAACAAACACTAGCTCGCCTTACAAGAAACACATTCTGCTTTTGAGAAAAGAGCACTCTTCTACTCTACTGTTTTTCCTATAGGGCCAGAACAGTGAGTTTGCTCAGAACAAAAGAACTGTGATTCCTACAAATACGGCCATATCTAGTTCAATTCTGCTTAGGAAACTGACAAGAACAGTAGTTCCTCTTCAGTCCAATACACTGCACATGCTGGGAACAGACGCCAGTGTGATTTGCCCTGAGTATGACAATGGGAGCACAATAGTGACTCTTCTTACCAGAAAACAACTCTTGCTTGTAGGACAAGAAACTGCATGTGATTCAACTCCATTTAGGACTGGGAAACAAACGCTAGCTCGCCTTACAAGAAACACACTCTGCTTTTGAGAAAAGAGCACTCTTCTACTCTGCTGTGTATCCGATGGGGTCCGAACAGTGAGCTTGCTCAGAACAACAGAACTGTGCTTCCTCCACACACGGGCCATATCTAGTTCAACTCTGCTTAGGAAACTGACAAGAACAGTAGCTCCGCTTCAGTCCAATACACTGTACGTGCAGGGAACAGACGCCAGTGCTATTTGTCCTCTGTATGACAATGGGAGAGCAATAGTGACTCTTCTTATCAGAAAACACCTCTGGCTCATAGGACCAGAAACTGCATGGGATTCAACTCCATTTCTGACTGGGAAACAAACACTAGCTCGCCTTACAAGAAACTCACTCTGCTTTTGAGAAAAGAGCACTCTTCTACTCTACTGTATTTCCTATGTGGTCCGAACAGTGAGCTTGGTCAGAACAAAAGAACTGTGCTTCCTAAACACAGGGGCCATATCTAGTTCAACTCTGCTTAGGAAACTGACAAGAACAGTAGCTCCGCTTCAGTCCAATACACTGTCCTTGCTGGGAACAGACGCGAGTGCTATTTGCACTGTGTTTGGCAATGGGAGCGCAAGAGTGACTTTCCTTACCAGAAAACAACTCTTGCTCATAGGACCAAAAACTGCATGTGATTCAACTCCATTTAGGACTGCGAAACAAACACTAGCTCGCCTTACAAGAAACACACTCTGCTTTTGGGAAAAGAGCACACTTCTACTCTACTGTGTTTCCTATGGGGTCTGAACAGTGAGCTTGCTCAGAACAAAAGAACAGTGCTTCCTACACACAGGGGCCATATCTAGTTCAACTCTGCTTAGAAAACTGACAAGAACAGTAGCTCCGCTTCAGTCGAATACACTGTAATTGCTGGGAACAGACGCGAGTGCTAGTTGCACTGTGTATGGCAATGGGAGCGCAAGAGTGACTTTCCTTACCAGAAAACAACTCTTGCTCATAGGACCAAAAACTGCATGTGATTCAACTCCATTTAGGACTGGGAAACAAACGCTAGCTCGCCTTACAAGAAACACACTCTGCTTTTGAGAAAAGAGCACTCTTCTACTCTACTGTTTTTCCTACAGTGCCAGAACAGTGAGTTTGCTCAGAACAAAAGAACTGTGATTCCTACAAATACGGCCATATCTAGTTCAATTCTGCTTAGGAAACTGACAAGAACAGTAGTTTCTCTTCAGTCCAATACACTGTACATGCTGGGAACAGACGCCAGTGTGATTTGCCCTGTGTATGACAATGGGAGCACAATAGTGACTCTTCTTACCAGAAAACAACTCTTGCTTGTAGGACAAGAAACTGCATGTGATTCAACTCCATTTAGGACTGGGAAACAAACGCTAGCTCGCCTTACAAGAAACACACTCTGCTTTTGAGAAAAGATCACTCTTCTACTCTACTGTGTTTCCTATGTGGTCCGAACAGTGAGCTTGCTCAGAACAAAAGAACTGTGCTTCCTACACACAGGGGCCATATCTAGGTCAACTCTGCTTAGGAAACTGACAAGAACAGTAGCTCGGCTTCAGTCCAATACACTGTACTTGCTGGGAACAGACGCGAGTGCTATTTGCACTGTGTATGGCAATGGGAGCGCATTAGTGACTTTCCTTACCAGAAAACAACTCTTGCTCATAGGACCAAAACCTGCATGTGATTCAACTCCATTTAGGACTGGGAAACAAACGCTAGCTCGCCTTACAAGAAACACACTCTGCTTTTGAGAAAAGAGCACTCTTCTACTCTACTGTGTTTCCTATAGGGACAGAACAGTGAGCTTGGTCAGAACAAAAGAACTGTGCTTCATACAAATACGGCCATATCTAGTTCAATTATGATTAGGAAACTGAAAAGAAAAGTAGATCCTCTTTAGTCCAATACAGTGTACATGCTGGGAACAGAGGCCAGTGTTATTTGCCCTGTGAATGACAATGGGAGCACAATAGTGACTCTTCTTACCAGAAAACAACTCTTGCTCTTAGGAGAAGAAACTGCATGTGATTCAACTCCATTTAGGACTGGGAAACAAATGCTAGCTCGCTTTACAAGAAACACACTCTGCTTTTGAGAAAAGAACACTCTTCTACTCTACTGTGTTTCCTATGGGATCCGAACAGTGAGCTTGCTCAGAACAAAAGAACTGTGCTTCCTACACACAGGGGCCATATCTAGTTCAACTCTGCTTAGCAAACTGACAAGAACAGTAGCTCCGCTTCAGTCCAATACACTGTACTTGCTGGGAACAAACGCGAGTGCGGTTTGCACTGTGTATGGCAATGGGAGCACAAGAGTGACTTTCCTTACCAGAAAACAACTCTTGCTCATAGGACCAAAAACTGCATGTGATTCAACTCCATTTAGGACTGGGAAACAAACGCTAGCTCGCCTTACAAGAAACATACTCTGCTTTTGAGAAAAGAGCACTCTTCTACTCTACTGTGTTTCCTATGGGGTCTGAAAAGTGAGCTTGCTCAGAACAAAAGAACAGTGCTTCCTACACACAGGGGCCATATCTAGTTCAAATCTGCTTAGATAACTGACAAGAACAGTAGCTCCGCTTCAGTCCAATACACTGTAATTGCTGGGAACAGACGTGAGTGCTATTTGCACTGTGTATGGCAATGGGAGCGCAAGTGTGACTTTCCTTACCAGAAAACAACTCTTGCTCATAGGACCAAAAACTGCATGTGATTCAACTCCATTTAGGACTGGGAAACAAACTCTAGCTCGTCTTACAAGAAACACACTCTGCTTTTGAGAAAAGAGCACTCTTCTACTCTACTGTTTTTCCTATAGGGCCAGAACAGTGAGTTTGCTCAGAACAAAAGAACTGTGATTCCTACAAATACGGCCATATCTAGTACAATTCTGCTTAGGAAACTGACAAGAACAGTAGTTCCTCTTCAGTCCAATACACTGTACATGCTGGGAACAGACGCCAGTGCTATTTGCCCTGTGTATGACAATGGGAGCACAATAGTGACTCTTCATACCAGAAAACAACTCTTGCTTGTAGGACAAGAAACTGCATGTGATTCAACTCCATTTAGGACTGGGAAACAAACGCTAGCTCGCCTTACAAGAAACACACTCTGCTTTTGAGAAAAGAGCACTCTTCTATTCTACTGTGTTTCCTATAGGGCCAGAACATTGAGCTTGGTCAGAACAAAAGAACTGTGCTTCATACAAATACGGCCATATCTAGTTCAATTATGCTTAGGAAACTGAAAAGAACAGTAGATCTTCTTCAGTCCAATACTGTGTACATGCTTGGAACAAACGCGAGTGCTATTTGCACTGTGTATGGCAATGGGAGCGCATGAGTGACTTTCCTTACCAGAAAACAACTCTTGCTCATAGGACCAAAACCTGCATGTGATTCAACTCCATTTAGGACTGGGAAACAAAGGCTAGCTCGCCTTACAAGAAACACACTCTGCTTTTGAGAAAAGAGCACTCTTCTACTCTACTGTGTTTCCTATAGGGCCAGAACAGTGAGCTTGGTCAGAACAAAAGAACTGTGCTTCATACAAATACGGCCATATCTAGTTCAATTATGATTAGGAAACTGAAAAGAAAAGTAGATCCTCTTTAGTCCAATACAGTGTACATGCTGGGAACAGACGCCAGTGTTATTTGCCCTGTGAATGACAATGGGAGCACAATAGTGACTCTTCTTACCAGAAAACAACTCTTGCTCTTAGGAGAAGAAACTGCATGTGATTCAACTCCATTTAGGACTGGGAAACAAATGCTAGCTCGCTTTACAAGAAACACACTCTGCTTTTGAAAAAAGAACACTCTTCTACTCTACTGTGTTTCCTATGGGATCCGAACAGTGAGCTTGCTCAGAACAAAAGAACTGTGCTTCCTACACACAGGGGCCATATCTAGTTCAACTCTGCTTAGCAAACTGACAAGAACAGTAGCTCCGCTTCAGTCCAATACACTGTACTTGCTGGGAACAAACGCGAGTGCGGTTTGCACTGTGTATGGCAATGGGAGCACATGAGTGACTTTCCTTACCAGAAAACAACTCTTGCTCATAGGACCAAAAACTGCATGTGATTCAACTCCATTTAGGACTGGGAAACAAACGCTAGCTGGCCTTACAAGAAACATACTCTGCTTTTGAGAAAAGAGCACTCTTCTACTCACTGTGTTTCCTATGGGGTCTGAAAAGTGAGCTTGCTCAGAACAAAAGAACAGTGCTTCCTGCACACAGGGGCCATATCTAGTTCAACTCTGCTTAGATAACTGACAAGAACAGTAGCTCCGCTTTAGTCCAATACACTGTAATTGCTGGGAACAGACGCGAGTGCTATTTGCACTGTGTGTGGCAATGGGAGCGCAAGTGTGACTTTCCTTACCAGAAAACAACTCTTGCTCATAGGACCAAAAACTGCATGTGATTCAACTCCATTTAGGACTGGGAAACAAACTCTAGCTCGCCTTACAAGAAACACACTCTGCTTTTGAGAAAAGAGCACTCTTCTACTCTACTGTTTTTCCTATAGGGCCAGAACAGTGAGTTTGCTCAGAACAAAAGAACTGTGATTCCTACAAATACGGCCATATCTAGTTCAATTCTGCTTAGGAAACTGACAAGAACAGTAGTTCCTCTTCAGTCCAATACACTGTACATGCTGGGAACAGACGCCAGTGCTATTTGCCCTGTGTATGACAATGGGAGCACAATAGTGACTCTTCATACCAGAAAACAACTCTTGCTTGTAGGACAAGAAACTGCATGTGATTCAACTCCATTTAGGACTGGGAAACAAACGCTAGCTCGCCTTACAAGAAACACACTCTGCTTTTGAGAAAAGAGCACTCTTCTACTCTACTGTGTTTCCTATAGGGCCAGAACAGTGAGCTTGGTCAGAACAAAAGAACTGTGCTTCATACAAATACGGCCATATCTAGTTCAATTATGCTTAGGAAACTGAAAAGAACAGTAGATCTTCTTCAGTCCAATACAGTGTACATGCTGGGAACAGACGCCAGTGTTATTTGCCCTGTGAATGACAATGGGAGCACAATAGTGACTCTTCTTACCAGAAAACAACTCTTGCTCTTAGGACAAGAAACTGCATGTGATTCAACTCCATTAAGGACTGGGAAACAAATGCTAGTTCGCTTTACAAGAAACACACTCTGCTTTTGAGAAAAGAGAACTCTTCTACTCTACTGTGTTTCCTATAGGGCCAGAACAGTGAGTTTGCTCAGAACAAAAGAACTGTGATTCCTACAAATATGGCCATATCTAGTTCAATTCTGCTTAGGAAACTGACAAGAACAGTAGATCCTCTTCAGTCCAATACACTGTACATGCTGGGAACAGACGCCAGTGCTATTTGCCCTGTGTATGACAATGGGAGCACAATAGTGACTTTTCTTACCAGAAAACAACTCTTGCTCGTAGGACAAGAGACTGCATGTGATTCAACTCCATTTAGGACTGGGAAACAAACGCTAGCTCGCCTTACAAGATACACACTCTGCTTTTGAGAAAAGAGCACTCTTCTACTCTGCTGTGTATCCGATGGGGTCCGAACAGTGAGCTTGCTCAGAACAACAGAACTGTGCTTCCTCCACACACGGGCCATATCTAGTTCAACTCTGCTTAGGAAACTGACAAGAACAGTAGCTCCGCTTCAGTCCAATACACTGTACGTACAGGGAACAGACGCCAGTGCTATTTGTCCTCTGTATGACAATGGGAGAGCAATAGTGACTCTTCTTATCAGAAAACAACTCTGGCTCATAGGACCAGAAACTGCATGGGATTCAACTCCATTTCTGACTGGGAAACAAACACTAGCTCGCCTTGCAAGAAACACACTCTGCTTTTGAGAAAAGAGCACTCTTCTACTCTAGTGTATTTCCTATGTGGTCCGAACAGTGAGCTTGCTCAGAACAAAGAACTGTGCTTCCTAAACACAGGGGCCATATCTAGTTCAACTCTGCTTAGGAAACTGACAAGAACAGTAGCTCCGCTTCAGTCCAATACACTGTCCTTGCTGGGAACAGACGCGAGTGCTATTTGCACTGTGTTTGGCAATGGGAGCGCAAGAGTGACTTTCCTTACCAGAAAACAACTCTTGCTCATAGGACCAAAAACTGCATGTGATTCAACTCCATTTAGGACTGGGAAACAAACATTAGCTCGCCTTACAAGAAACACACTCTGCTTTTGAGAAAAGATCACACTTCTACTCTACTGTGTTTCCTACGGGGTCTGAACAGTGAGCTTGCTCAGAACAAAAGAACAGTGCTTCCTACACACAGGGGCCATATCTAGTTCAACTCTGCTTAGAAAACTGACAAGAACAGTAGCTCCGCTTCAGTCCAATACACTGTAATTGCTGGGAACAGACGCGAGTGCTATTTGCACTGTGTATGGCAATGGGAGCGCCAGAGTGACTTTCCTTACCAGAAAACAACTCTTGCTCATAGGACCAAAAACTGCATGTGATTCAACTCCATTTAGGACTGGGAAACAAACGCTAGCTCGCCTTACAAGAAACACACTCTGCTTTTGAGACAAGAGCACTCTTCTACTCTACTGTGTATCCTAGGGGGTCCAAACAGTGAGCTTGCTCAGAACAACAGAACTGTGCTTCCTGCACACACGGGCCATATCTAGTTCAACTCTGCTTAGGAAACTGACATGAACAGTAGCCCCACTTCAGTCCAATACAGTGTACATGCAGGGAACAGACGCCAGTGCTATTTGTCCTCTGTATGAAAATGGGAGCGCAATAGTGACTCTTCTTATCATAAAACACCTCTTGCTCGTAGGAACAGAAACTGCATGGGATTCAACTCCATTTCTGACTGGGAAACAAACACTAGCTCGCCTTACAAGAAACACACTCTGCTTTTGAGAAAAGAGCACTCTTCTACTCTACTGTATTTCCTATGTGGTCCGAACAGTGAGCTTGCTCAGAACAAAATAACTGTGCTTCCTACACACAGGGGCCATATCTAGTTCAACTCTGCTTAGGAAACTGAGAAGAACAGTAGCTCGGCTTCAGTCCAATACACTGTACTTGCTGGGAACAGACGCGAGTGCTATTTGCACTGTGTATGGCAATGGGAGCACATGAGTGACTTTCCTTACCAGAAAACAACTCTTGCTCATAGGACCAAAACCTGCATGTGATTCAACTCCATTTAGGACTGGGAAACAAATGCTAGCTCGCCTTACAAGAAACACACTCTGCTTTTGAGAAAAGAGCACTCTTCTACTCTACTGTGTTTCCTATAGGGCCAGAACAGTGAGCTTGGTCAGAACAAAAGAACTGTGCTTCATACAAATACGGCCATATCTAGTTCAATTATGATTAGGAAACTGAAAAGAACAGTAGATCCTCTTTAGTCCAATACAGTGTACATGCTGGGAACAGACGCCAGTGTTATTTGCCCTGTGAATGACAATGGGAGCACAATAGTGACTCTTCTTACCAGAAAACAACTCTTCCTCTTAGGAGAAGAAACTGCATGTGATTCAACTCCATTTAGGACTGGGAAACAAATGCTAGCTCGCTTTACAAGAAACACACTCTGCTTTTGAGAAAAGAGCACTCTTCTACTCTACTGTGTTTCCTATGGGATCCGAACAGTGAGCTTGCTCAGAACAAAAGAACTGTGCTTCCTACACACAGGGGCCATATCTAGCTCAACTCTGCTTAGGAAACTGACAAGAACAGTAGCTCTGCTTCAGTCCAATACACTGTACTTGCTGGGAACAGACCTGAGTGCTATTTGCACTGTGTATGGCAATGGGAGCACAATAGTGACTTTCTTTACCAGAAAACAACTCTTGCTTGTAGGACCAGAAACTGCATGTGATTCAACTCCATTTAGTACTGGGAAACAAAGGCTAGCTCGCCTTACAAGAAACACACTCTGCTTTTGAGAAAAGAGCACTCTTCTACTCTACTGTGTTTCCTATGGGGTCCGAACAGTGAGCTTGCTCAGAACAAAAGAACTGTGCTTCCTACACACACGGGCCATATCTAGTTCAACTCTACTTAGGAAACTGACAAGAACGGTAGCTCCTCTTCAGTCCAATACTCTCTACTAGCTGGGAACATACACGAGTCCTATTTGTACTGTGTATGGCTATAGGAGCGCAACAGTGACTCTTCTTATCAGAAAACACCTCTTGCTCATAGGACCAGAAACTGCATGGGATTCAACTCCATTTCTGACTGGGAAACAAACACTAGCTGGCCTTACAAGAAACACACTCTGCTTTTGAGAAAAGAGCACTCTTTTACTCTTCTGTGTTTCCTATGTGGTCCGAACAGTGAGCTTGCTCAGAACAAAAGAACTGTGCTTCCTACACACAGGGGCCATATCTAGTTCAACTCTGCTTAGTAAACTGACAAGAACAGTATCTCCGCTTCAGTCCAATACACTGTACTTGCTGGGAACAGACGTGAGTGCTATTTGCACTGTGTATAGAAAAGGGAGCTCAATAGTGACTTTCCTTACCAGAAAACAAATCTTGCTCATAGGACCAAAAACTGCATGTGATTCAACTCCATTTAAAACTGGGAAACAAATGCTAGCTCGCCTTACAAGAAACACACTCTGCTTTTGAGAAAAGAGCACTCTTCTACTCTACTGTGTTTCTTATAGGGCCAGAACAGTGAGTTTGCTCAGAACAAAAGAACTGTGCGTCCTACACACACGGGCCATATCTAGTTCAACTCTGCTTAGGAAACTGACAAGAACGGTAGCTCCTCTTCAGTCCAATACACTGTACTAGCAGGGAACAGACGCGAGTCCTATTTGTACTGTGTATGGCAATAGGAGCGCAATAGTGACTCTTCTTATAAGAAAACACCTCTTGCTCATAGGACCAGAAACTGCATGGGATTCAACTCCATTTCTGACTGGGAAACAAACACTAGCTCGCCTTACAAGAAACACACTCTGCTTTTGAGAAAAGAGCACTCATCTACTCTTCTGTGTTTCCTATGTGGTCCGAACAGTGAGCTTGCTCAGAATAAAAGAACTGTGCTTCCTACACACAGGGGCCATATCTAGTTCAACTCTGCTTAGGAAACTGACAAGAACAGTAGCTCTGCTTCAGTCCAATACACTGTACTTGCTGGGAACAGATGCGAGTGCTATTTGCACTGTGTATGGAAATGGGAGCACAATAGTGACTTTCCTTACCAGAAAACAACTCTTGCTCATAGGACCAAAAACTGCATGTGATTCAACTCCATTTAGAACTGGGAAACAAACGCTAGCTCGCCTTTCAAGAAACACACTCTGCTTTTGAGAAAAGAGCACTCTTCTACTCTACTGTGTTTCCTATAAGGCCAGAACAGTGAGTTTGCTCAGAACAAAAGAACTGTGCTTCCAACAAATACGGCCATATCTAGTTCAATTCTGCTTAGGAAACTGACAAGAACAGTAGATCCTCTTCAGTCCAATACACTGTACATGCTGGGAACAGACACCAGTGCTATTTGCCCTGTGTATGACAATGGTAGCGCAATAGTGACTCTTCTTACCAGAAAACAACTCTTGCTCGTAGGACCAGAAACTGCATGTGATTCAACTCCATTTATGACTGGGAAACAAACGCTAGCTTGCCTTACAAGAAACACACTCTGCTTTTGAGAAAAGACCACTCTTCTACTCTACTGTTTTTCCTATGGTGTCCGAACAGTGAGCTTGCCCAGAACAAAAGAACTGTGCTTCCTACACACATGGGTCATATCTAGTTCAACTCTGCTTAGGAAACTGACAAGAACAGTAGCTCCTCTTCAGTCCAATACACTGTACTTGCTGGGAACAGACACGAGTGCTATTTGCACTGTGTATGGCAAAGGGAGCACAATAGTGACTTTCCTTACCAGAAAACAACTCTTGCTCATAGGACCAAAAACTGCATGTGATTCAACTCCATTTAGGACTGGGAAACAAACGCTAGCTCGCCTTACAAGAAACACACTCTGCTTTTGAGAAAAGAGCAGTCTTCTATTCTACTGTGGTTCATATGCGGTCCGAACATTGAGCTTGCTCAGAACAAAAGAACTGTGCTTCCTACACACACGGGCCATATCTAGTTCAACTCTGCTTAGGAAAGTGAGAAGAACAGTTGCTCCTCTTCAGTCCAATACACTGTGCATGCTGGGAACAGACGCCAGTGCTATTTGCCCTGTGTATGACAATGGGAGCGCAATAGTGACTCTTCTTACCAGAAAACAACTCTTGGTCGTAGGACCAGAAACTGCATGGGATTCAACTCCATATGGACTGGTAAACAAACGCTAGCTCGCCTTACAAGAAACACACTCTGCTTTTGAGAAAAGAGCACTCTTCTACTCTACTGTGTTTCCTATAGTGCCAGAACAGTGAGCTTGCTCAGAACAAAAGAACTGTGCTTCCTATACACACGGGCAATATCTAGTTCAACTCTGCTTAGGAAACTGACAAGAACAGTAGCTCCTCTTCAGTCCAATACACTGTATTTGCTGGCAACAGACGCGAGTGCTATTTGCACTGTGTACAGCAATGGGAGCACAATAGTGACTCTTCTTACCAGAAAACAACTCTTTCTCATAGGACCAGAAACTGCATGGGATTCAACTCCATTTAGGACTGGGAAACAAACGCTAGCTCGCCTTACAAGAAACACACTCTGCTTTTGAGAAACGAGCACTCCTCCACTCTACTGTGTTTTCTATAGGACCAGAACAGTGAGCTTGCTCAGAACAAAAGAACCGTGCTTCCTACACACACCGGCCATATCTAGTTCAACTCTGCTTAGGAAACTGACAAGAACAGTAGCTACTCTTCAGTCCAATACACTGTACTTGCTGGGAACAGACGCGAGTGCTATTTGCACTGTGTATGGCAAAGGGAGCGCAATAGTGACTCTTCTTACCAGAAAACAACTCTTGCTCGTAGGACGAAAAACTGCATTTGATTCAACTCCATTTAGGACTGGGAAACAAACCCAAGCTCGCCTTACAAGAAACACACTCTGCTTTTGAGAAAAGAGCACTCTACTACTCTACTGTGTTTCCTATGGGGTCCGAACAGTGAGCTTGCTGAGAACAAAATAACTGTGCTTCCTACACACATGGGCCATATCTAGTTCAACTTTGTTTAGGAAACTCAGAAGAACAGTAGCTCCTCTTCAGTCCAATACACTGTACTTGCTGGGAACAGACGCGAGGGCTATTTGCACTGTGTATGGCAAAGGGAGCGCAATAGTGACTCTTCTTACCAGAAAACAACTCTTGCTTTTAGGACCAGAAACTGCATGTGATTCAGCTCCATTTAGGACTGGGAAACAAACGCTAGCTCACTTTACAAGAAACACACTCTGCTTTTGAGAAAAGAGCACTCTTCTACTCTACTGTGTGTCCTGTAGTGCCAGAACAGTGAGCTAGCTCAGAACAAAAGAACGGTGCTTCCTACACACGGGCCATATCTAGTTCAACTCTGCTTAGGAAACTGACAAGAACAGTAGCTCCTCTTCAGTCCAATACACTGTACTTGCTCGGAACAGACGCCAGGGCTATTTGCACTGTGTATGGCAAAGGGAGCGCAATAGTGACTCTTCTAACCAGAAAACAACTCTTGCTCATAGGACCAGAAACTGCATGTGTATTTGAACTCCATTTAGGACTGGGAAAAAAACGCTAGCTCGCCTTACAAGAAACACACTATGCTTTTCAGAAAAGAGCACTCTTCTACTCTACTGTGTTTCCTATGTGGTTTGAAGAGTGAGCTTGCTCAGAACAAAAGAACTGTGCTTCCTACACACACGGGCCATATCTAGTTCAACTCTGCTTAGGAAACTGACAAGAACAGTAGCTCCTCTTCAGTCCAATACACTGTATTTGCTGGCAACAGACACGAGTGGTATTTGCACTGTGTACAGCAATGGGATCACAATAGTGACTCTTCTTACCAGAAAACAATTCTTGCTCGTAGGACCAGAAACTGCATGGGATTCAACTCCATTTAGGACTGGGAAAAAAACGCTAGCTCGCCTTACAAGAAACACACTCTGCTTTTGAGAAAAGAGCACTCTTCTACTCTACTGTGTTTCCTATGGGGTCCGAACAGAGAGCTTGCTCAGAACAAAAGAACTGTGCTTCCTACATCCGGGCCATATCTAGTTCAACTCTGCTTAGGAAACTGACAAGAGAATTAGCTCCTCTTCAGTCCAATACACTGTAGTTGCTGGGAACAGATGCGAGTGCTATTTGCACTGTGTATGGCAATGGGAGGGCAATAGTGTCTTTCCTTACTTGAAAGCAACTCTTGCGTGTAAGACCAAAAACTGCATGTGATTCAAGTCCATTTAGGACTGGGAAACAAACGCTAGCTCGCCTTACAAGAAACAAAATCTGCTTTTGAGGTAAGAGCACTATTCTACTCTACTGTGTTTCCTATGGTGTCCGAACAGTGAGCTTGCTCAGAACAAAAGAACTGTGCTTCCTACACACACCGGCCATATCTAGTTCAACTTTGCTTAGGAAACTGACCAGAACAGTAGATCCTCTTCAGTCCAATACACTGTACTTGCTGGGAACAGACGCCAGTGCTATTTGCACTTTGAATGACAATGGGAGCGCAATAGTGACTCTTCTTACCAGAAAACAACTCTTGCTAGTAGGACCAGAAACTGCATGTGATTCAACTCCATTTAGGACTAGGAAACAAACGCTAGCTCGCCTTACAAGAAACACACTCTTCTTTTGAGAAAAGAGCTCTCTTCCACTCTACTGTGTTTTCTATAGAACCAGAACAGTGAGCTTGCTCAGAACAAAAGAACTGTGCTTCCTACAAATATGGCCTTATCTAGTTCAACTCTGCTTAGGAAACTAACAAGAACAGTAGCTACTCTTCAGTCCAATACACTGTACTTGCTAGGAACAGACGCGAGTGCTATTTGCACTGTGTATGGCAAAAGGAGCGCAATAGTGACTCTTCTTACCAGAAAACAACTCTTGCTCGTAGGACGAAAAACTGCATTTGATTCAACTCCATTTAGGACTGGGAAACAAACCAAAGCTCGCCTTACAAGAAACACACTCTGCTTTTAAGGAAAGAGGACTCTTCTACTCTACTGTGTTTCCTATGGGGTCCGAACAGTAAGCTTGCTGAGAACAAAAGAACTGTGCTTCCTACACACACGGGCCATATCTAGTTCAACTCTCCTTAGGAAACTAAGAAGAACAGTAGCTACTCTTCAGTCCAATACACTGTACTTGCTGGGAACAGACACGAGGGCTATTTGCACTGTGAATGGCAAAGGAAGCGCAATAGTGACTCTTCTAACCAGAACACAAATCTTGCTCGTAGGACCAGAAACTGCATGTGTATTTGAACTCCGTTTAGGACTGGGAAAAAAACGCTAGCTCGCCTTACAAGAAACACACTATGCTTTTCAGAAAAGAGCACGCTTCTACTCTACTGTGTTTCCTATGTGGTTTGAAGAGTGAGTTTGCTCAGAACAAAAGAACTGTGTTTCCTACACACACGGGCCATATCTAGTTCAACTCTGCTTCGGAAACTGACAAGAAAAGTAGCTCCTCTTCAGTCCAATACACTGTACTTCCTGGAAACGGACACCAGCGCTATTTGTACTGTGTATGTCAATGGGAGCACAATAGTTACTCTTCCCACCAGAAAACAACTCTTGCTCGTAGGACCAGAAACTGCATGTGATTCAACTCCATTTAGGACTGGGAAACAAACTCTAGCTCGCCTTACAAGAAACACACGCTGCTTTTGAGAAAAGAGCACACTTCTACACTACTGTGTTTCCTATAGGGCCAGAACAGTGAGCTTTCTCAGAACAAAAGAACTGTGCTTCCTACACACATGGGCCATATCTAGTTCAATTCTGCTTAGGAAACTGACAAGAACAGTAGCTCCTCTTCAGTCCAATGCACTGTACTTGTTGGGAACAGACGCGAGTGCTATTTGCATTGTGTATGGCTGAGGGAGCGCAATAGTGACTCTTCTTACCAGAAAACAACTCTTGCTCCTAAGACCAGAAACTGCATGTGTATTTCAACTCAATTTAGGACTGGGAAACAAATGCTAGCTTGCCTTACAAGAAACACACTCTGCTTTTGAGAAAAGAGCACACTTCTACTCTACTGTGTTTCCTATGGGGTTCAAACAGTGAGCTTGCTCAGAATAAAAGGACTGTGCTTACTACACACACGGGCCATATCTAGTTCAACTCTGCTTAGGAAACTGACAAGAACAGTAGCTCCTCTTCAGACCAATACACTGTACTTGCGTTAAACAAACGCGAGTGCTATTTGTACTGTGTATGGCAATGGGAGCGCAATAGTGACTCTTCTTACCAGAAAACAACTCTTGCTCGAAGGACCAAAACTGCATTTGATTCAACTCCATTTAGGACTGAGAAACAAATGCTAGCTCGACTTACAAGAAACACACTCTCCTTTTGAGAAAAGAGCACTTTTCTACTCTACTGTGTTTCCAATAGGGCCAGAACAGTGAGATTGCTCAGAACAAAAGAACTGTGCTTCCTACACACACGGGCCACATCTAGTTCAATTCTCCTTAGGAAACTGACAAGAACAGTAGCTCCTCTTCAGACCAATACACTGTACTTGCTGGGAACAGACGCCAGTGCTATTTGACCTGTGTATGACAATGGGAGCGCAATAGTGACTCTTCTTACCACAAAACAACTCTTGCTCGTAGGACCAGAAACTGCATGTGATTCAACTCCATTTAGGATTGGGAAACAAACGCTACCTCGCCTTACAAGAAACACATTCTGCTTTTGAGAATAGGGCACACATCTACTCTACTGTGTTTCCTATGGTGTCCAAACAGTGAGCTTGCTCAGAACAGAAGAACTGTGCTTCCTACACACACGGGTCATATCTAGTTCAACTCTGCTTAGGAAACTGACAAGAACAGTAGCTCCTCTTCAGTCCAATACACTGTACTTGCTGGGAACAGACGCGAGTGATATTTGCACTGTGTATGGCAATGGGAGCACAATAGTGACTTTCCTTACCCGAAAACAACTCTTGCTCGTAGGACCTGAAATTGATGGGTTTCAACTCCATTTAGCACTGGGAAACAAACGCTAGCTCTCCTTACAAGAAACACACTCTGCTTTTGAGGAAAGAGCACGCTTCTACTCTACTGTTTTTCCTATAGGGCCGGAACAGTGAGTTTTCGGAATACAAAGAACTGTGCTTCCTACACACATGGGCCATATCTAGTTCAACTCTGCTTAGGAACCTGACAAGAACAGTAGATCCTCTTCAGTCCAATACAATGTACATGCTGGGAACAGAAGCCAGTGCTATTTGCGCTGTGTATGACAATGGGAGCGCAATAGTGACTCTTCTTACCAGAAAACAACTCTTGCTTGTAGGACCAGAAAGTGAATGACATTCAACTCCATTTAGGACTGGGAAACAAACGCTAGCTCAACATACAAGAAACACACTCTTCTTCTTGAGTAAAGTACACTCTTCAACTCTACTGTGATTTCTATCGGGTCTGAACTGTGAGGTTGCTGAGAACAAAAAAACTGTGCTTCCTACACACTCGTGCCATATTTAATTCAACTCTTCTTAGGATCCTGACAAGAACAGTAGATCCTCTTCAGTCTAATACACTGTACATGCTGGGTACAGAGGCCAGGGCTATTTGCCCTCTGTATGACAATGGGAGCGCAATAGTTACTCTTATTACCAGAAAAAACTCTTGCTCGTAGGACCAGAAACTGCATGTGATTCAATTCCATTTAGGACTGGGAAACAAACGCTAGCTCGCCCTACAAGAAACACACTCTGCTTTTGAGAAAAGAGCACTCTTTTATTCTACTGTGTTTTCTATGGTGTCCGAACAGTGAGCTTGCTGAGAACGAAAGAACTGTGCTTCCTACACACACGGGCCATATCTCGTTCAACTCTGCTTAGGAAACTGACAAGAACAGTAGCTCCTCTTCAGTCCAATACACTGTACTTGTTGGGAACAGATGCGAGTGCTATTTGCACTGTGTATGGCAAAGGGAGCGCAATAGTGACTCTTCTTACCAGAAAACAACTCTTGCTTGTAGGACCAGAAACTGCATGTGTATTTCAACTCCATTTAGGACTGGGAAACAAATGCTAGCTCGCCTTACAAGAAACACACTCTGCTTTTGAGAAAAGAGCACTCTTCTACTCTACTGTGTTTCCTATGGGGTTCGAACAGTGAGCTTGCTGAGTACAAAAGAACTGTGCTTCCTACACACACGGGCCATATCTAGTTCAACTCTGCTTAGGAACCTGACAAGAACAGTAGATCCTCTTCAGTCCAATACACTGTACTTGCTGGGAACAGACGCCAGTGCTATTTGCATTGTGTATGACAATGGGAGCGCAATACTAACTCTTCTTACCACAAAACAATTCTTGCTCGTAGGACCAGAAACAGCATGTGATTCAACTCCATTTAGGACTGGGAAACAAACGCTAGCTCGACTTAGAAGAAACACACTCTGCTTTTGAGAAAAGAGCCCTTTTCTACTCTACTGTGTTTCCTATTGGGCCAGAACAGTGAGCTTGCTCAGAACAAAAGAACTGTGCTTCCTACACACACGGGCCATATCTAGTTCAATTCTCCTTAGGAAACTGACAAGAACAGTAGATCCTCTTCAGTCCAATACACTGTGCTTACTGGGAACAGACGCCAGTGCCATTTGCCCTGTGTAAGACAATGGGAGCACAATAGTGACTCTTCTTACCACAAAACAACTCTTGCCCGTAGGAACAGAAACTGCATGTGATTCAACACCATTTAGGATTGGGAAACAAATGCTAGCTCGCCTTACAAGAAACACACTCTGCTTTTGAGAATAGGGCACACATCTGCTCTACTGTGTTTCCTATGGGGTCCAAACAGTGAGCTTGCTCAGAACAAAAGAACTGTGCTTCCTACACACACGGGTCATATTTAGTTCAACTCTGCTTAGGAAACTGAGAAGAACAGTAGATCCTCTTCGGTCCAATACACTGTACTTGCTGGGAAAAGATGCGAGAGCTATTTGCACTGTGTATGGCAATGGGAGCACAATAGTGACTTTCCTTACCAGAAAACAACTCTTGCTCGTAGGACCTGAAACTGCATGTGATTCAACTCCATTTAGGACTGGGAAACAAACGGTAGCTCGCCTTACAAGAAACACACTCTGCTTTTGAGGAAAGAGCACACTTCTACTCTACTGTGTTTCCTATAGGGCCAGAACAGTGATCTTGCTGAGTACAAAAGAACTGTGCTTCCTACACACATGGGCCATATCTAGCTCAACACTGCTTTGAACCTGACAAGAACAGTAGCTCCTCTTCAGTCCAATACACTGTACATGCTGGGAACAGAAGCCAGTGCTATTTGCGCTGTGTATGAAAATGGGAGCGCAATAGTGACTCTTCTTACCAGAAAACAACTCTTGCTTTTAGGACCAGAAACTGCATGTGATTCAACTCCATTTAGGACTGGGAAACAAACTCTAGCTCGCCTTACAAGAAACACACTCTGCTTTTGAGAATAGGGCACACATCTACTCTACTGTGTTTAATATGGGGTTCAAACAGGGAGCTTGCTCAGAAAAAAGAACTGTGCTTCCTACACACACGGGTCATATCTAGTTCAACTCTGCTTAGGAAACTGACAAGAACAGTAGCTCCTCTTCAGTCCAATACACTGTACTTGCTGGGAACAGACACCAGTGCTCTTTGCACTGTGTATGGCAATGGGAGCGCAAAAGTGACTTTCCTTATCAGAAAACAACTCTTGCTCGTAATACCTGAAACTGCATGTGATTCAACTCCATTTAGGACTGGGAAACAAACGCTAGCTCGCCTTACAAGAAACACACTCTGCTTTTGAGGAAAGAGCACTCTTCTACTCTACTGTGTTTCCTATAGGGCCAGAACAGTGAGCTTGCTCAGAACAAAAGAACTGTGCTTCCTACACACATGGGCCATATCTAGTTCAACTCTGCTTAGGAACCTGACAAGAACAGTAGATCCTCTTCAGTCCAATACACTGTACATGCTGGGAACAGAAGCCAGTGCTATTTGCCCTGTGTATGACAATGGGAGCGCAATAGTGACTCTTCTTACCAGAAAACAACTCTTGCTTGTAGGACCAGAAACTGCCTGTGATTCAACTCCATTTAGGACTGGGAAACAAACGCTAGCTCGCCTTACAAGAAACACACTCTGCTTTTGAGAAAAGAGCACTCTTTTACTCTACTGTGTTTCCTATAGGGCCAGAACAGTGAGCTTGCTCAGAAGAAAAGAACTGTGCTTCCTACACACACGGGCCATATCTAGTTAATCTCTGCTTAGGAAACTGACGAGAACAGTAGCTCCTCTTCAGTCCAATACACTGCACTTGCTGGGCACATACGCGAGTGCTATTTGCACTGTGTACAGCAATGGGAGCGCAATAGTTACTCTTCTTACCAGAAAACAACTCTTGTTCGTAGGACCAGAAAGTGAATGTCATTCAACTCCATTTAGGACTGGGAAACAAACGCTAGCTCACCTTACAAGAAACACACTCTTCTTCTTGAGTAAAGTACACTCTTCAACAATACTGTGATTTCTATGGGGTCCGAACTGTGAGGTTGCTGAGAACAAAAGAACTGTGCTTCCTACACACTCGCGCCATATCTAATTCAACTCTGCTTAGGAAAATGACAAGAACATTAGCTCCTCTTCAGCCCAATACACTGTACTTGATGGGAACAGATGCGAGGGCTATTTGCACTGTGTATGGCAATGGGAGCGCAATAGTGACTTTCCTTACCAGAAAACAACTCTTGCGTGTAGGACCAAAAACTGCATGTGATTCAACTCCATTTAGAACTTGGAAACAAATGCTAGCTCGCCTTACAAGAAACACACTCTGCTTTTGAGAAAACAGCACTCTTCTACTCTACTGTGTTTCCTATAGCGCCAGAACAGTGAGCTTGCTCAGAACAAAAGAACTGTGCTTCCTACACATGGCCAAATCTAGTTCAATTTTGCTTAGGAAACTGACAAGAACAGTAGATCCTCTTCAGTCTAATACACTGTACTTGCTGGGAACATACGCCAGTGCTATTTGCATTGTGTATGACAATGGGAGCGCAATAGTGACTCTTCTTACCACAAAACAATTCTTGCTCGTAGGACCAGAAACTGCATGTGATTCAACTACATTTAGGACTGGGAAACAAACGCTAGCTCGACTTACAAGAAACACACTCTGCTTTTGAGGAAAGAGCACTCTTCTACTCTACTGTGTTTCCTATAGGGCCAGAACAGTGAGCTTGCTGAGTACAAAAGAACTGTGCTTCCTACACACATGGGCCATATCTAGTTCAACTCTGCTTAGGAACCTGACAAGAACAGTAGATCCTCTTCAGTCCAATACACTGTACATGCTGGGAACAGAAGCCAGTGCTATTTGCGCTGTGTATGACAATGGGAGCACAATAGTGACTCTTCTTACCAGAAAACAACTCTTGCTTGTAGGACCAGAAACTGCATGTGATTCAACTCCATTTAGGACTGGGAAACAAACGCTAGCTCGCCTTACAAGAAACACACTCTGCTTTTGAGAAAAGAGCACTCTTCTTCTCTACTGTGTTTCCTATAGGGCCAGAACAGTGAGCTTGCTCAGAACAAAAGAACTGTGCTTCCTACACACACGAGCCATATCTAGTTCAACTCTGCTTAGGAAACTGACGAGAACAGTAGCTCCTCTTCAGTCCAATACACTGTACTTGCTGGGCACATACGCGAGTGCTATTTGCACTGTGTACAGCAATGGGAGTGCAATAGTTACTCTTCTTACCAGAAAACAACTCTTGTTTGTAGGACCAGAAAGTGAATGTCATTCAACTCCATTTAGGACTGGGAAATAAACGCTAGTTCACCTTACAAGAAACACACTCTTCTTCTTGAGTAAAGTACACTCTTCAACTCTACTGTGATTTCTATGGTGTCCGAACTGTGAGGTTGCTGAGAACAAAAAAACTGTGCTTCCTACACACTGGCGCCATATCTAATTCAACTCTTCTTAGGATCCTGACAAGAACAGTAGATCCTCTTCAGTCCAATACACTGTACATGCTGGGAACAGACCCCAGGGCTATTTGCCCTCTGTATGACAATGGGAGCGCAATAGTTACTCTTATTACCAGAAAAAACTCTTGCTCGTAGGACCAGAAACTGCATGTGATTCAATTCCATTTAGGACTGGGAAACAAACGTTAGCTCGCCCTACAAGAATCACACTGTGCTTTTGAGAAAAGAGCACTCTTTTACTCTACTGTGTTTTCTATGGTGTCCGAACAGTGAGCTTGCTGAGAACGAAAGAACTGTGCTTCCTACACACACGGGCCATATCTAGTTCAACTCTGCTTAGGAAACTGACAAGAACAGTAGCTCCTCTTCAGTCCAATACACTGTACTTGTTGGGAACAGACGCGAGTGCTATTTGCACTGTGTATGGCAAAGGGAGCACAATAGTGACTCTTCTTACCAGAAAACAACTCTTGCTTGTAGGACCAGAAACTGCATGTGTATTTCAACTCCATTTAGGACTGGGAAACAAATGCTAGCTCGCCTTACAAGAAACACACTCTGCTTTTGACAAAAATGCACTCTTCTACTCTACTGTGTTTCCTATGGGGTTCGAACAGTGAGCTTGCTCAGAACAAAAGAACTGTGCTTCCTACACACACGGGCCATATCTAGTTCAACTCTGCTTAGGAAACTGACAAGAACAGTAGATCCTCTTCAGTCCAATACACTGTACTTGCTGGGAACAGAGGCCAGTGCTATTTGCATTGTGTATGACAATGGGAGCGCAATAGGGACTCTTCTTACCACAAAACAATTCTTGCTCATAGGACCAGAAACTGCATGTGATTCAACTCCATTTAGGACTGGGAAACAAACGCTAGCTCGCCTTACAAGAAACACACTCTGTTTTTGAGAATAGGGCACACATCTACTCTACTGTGTTTCCTATGGGGTTCAAACAGTGAGCTTGCTCAGAAAAAAGAACTGTGCTTCCTACACACACGGGTCATATCTAGTTCAACTCTGCTTAGGAAACTGACAAGAACAGTAGCTCCTCTTCAGTCCAATACACTGTAATTGCTGGGAACAGACACTAGTGCTATTTGCACTGTGTATGGCAATGGGAGCGCAAAAGTGACTTTCCTTATCAGAAAACAACTCGTGCTCGTAATACCTCAAACTGCATGTGATTCAACTCCATTTAGGACTGGGAAACAAACGCTCGCTCGCCTTACAAGAAACACACTCTGCTTTTGAGGAAAGAGCACTCTTCTACTCTACTGTGTTTCCTATAGGGCCAGAACAGTGAGCTTGCTCAGAACAAAAGAACTGTGCTTCCTAAATACACAGGCCATATCTAGTTCAACTCTGCTTAGGAAACTGACAAGAACAGTACCTCCTCTTCAGTCCAATACACTGTACTTGCTGGGAACAGACGCGAGTGCTATTTGTACAGTGTATGGCAATGGGAGCGCAATAGTGACTCTTCTTTAAAAGAAAACAACTCTTGCTCGTAGTACCAAAAACTGCTTTTGATTCAACTCCATTTAGGACTGGGAAACAAACGCTAGCTCGCCTTACAAGAAACACACTCTGCTTTTGAGAAAAGAGCACTCTTCTACTCTACTGTGTTTCCTATGGGGTCCGAACAGTGAGCTTGCTCAGAACAAAAGAACTGTGCTTCCTACACACACGGTCCATATCTTTCAACTCTGCTTAGGAAACTGACGAGAACAGTAGCTCCTCTTCAGTCCAATACACTGTACTTACTGGGAACAGACGGCAGTGCTATTTGCACTGTGTATGACAATGGGAGCGCAATAGTGACTCTTCTTACCACAAAACAATTCTTGCTCGTAGGAACAGAAACTGGATGTGATTCAACTACATTTAGGACTGGAAAACAAACGCTAGCTCTACTTACAAGAAACACACTCTGCTTTTGAGGAAAGAGCACTCTTCTACTCTACTGTGTTTCCTAAAGGGCCAGAACAGTGAGCTTGCTGAGTACAAAAGAACTGTGCTTCCTACACACATGGGCCATATCTAGTTCAACTCTGCTTAGGAACCTGACAAGAGGAGTAGATCCTCTTCAGTCCAATACACTGTACATGCTGGGAACAGAAGCCAGTGCTATTTGCGCTGTGTATGACAATGGGAGCGCAATAGTGACTCTTCTTACCAGAAAACAACTCTTGCTTGTAGGACCAGAAACTGCATGTGATTCAACTCCATTTAGGACTGGGAAACAAACGCTAGCTCGCCTTACAAGAAACACACTCTGCTTTTGAGAAAAGAGCACTCTTCTACTCTACTGTGTTTCCTATAGGGCCAGAACAGTGAGCTTGCTCAGAACAAAAGAACTGTGCTTCCTACACACACGAGCCATATCTAGTTCAACTCTGCTTAGGAAACTGACGAGAACAGTAGCTCCTCTTCAGTCCAATACACTGTACTTGCTGGGCACATACGCGAGTGCTATTTGCACTGTGCACAGCAATGGGAGCGCAATAGTTACTCTTCTTACCAGAAAACAACTCTTGTTCGTAGGACCAGAAAGTGAATGTCATTCAACTCCATTTAGGACTGGGAAATAAACGCTAGTTCACCTTACAAGAAACACACTCTTCTTCTTGAGTAAAGTACACTCTTCAACTCTACTGTGATTTCTATGGGGTCCGAACTGTGAGGTTGCTGAGAACAAAAAAACTGTGCTTCCTACACACTCGCGCCATATCTAATTCAACTCTTCTTAGGATCCTGACAAGAACAGTAGATCCTCTTCAGTCCAATACACTGTACATGCTGGGAACAGACCCCAGGGCTATATGCCCTCTGTATGACAAAGGGAACGCAATAGTTACTCTTATTACCAGAAAAAACTCTTGCTCGTAGGACCAGAAACTGCATGTGATTCAATTCCATTTAGGACTGGGAAACAAACGTTAGCTCGCCCTGCAAGAAACAGACTGTGCTTTTGAGAAAAGAGCACTCTTTTACTCTACTGTGTTTTCTATGTTGTCCGAACATTGAGCTTGCTGAGAACGAAAGAACTGTGCTTCCTACACACACGGGCCATATCTAGTTCAACTCTGCTTAGGAAACTGACAAGAACTGTAGCTCCTCTTCAGACCAATGCACTGTACTTGCTGGAAACATACGCGAGTGCTATTTGTACTGTGTATGGCAATGGGAGCGCAATAGTGACTCTTCTTACCAGAAAACAACTCATGCTCGTGGGACCAGAAACTGCATGTGATTCAACTCCATTTAGGACTGGGAAACAAACGCTAGCTCGCCTTACAAGAAACACACTCTGCTTTTGAGAAAACAGCACTCTTCTACTCTACTGTGTTTCCTATGGTGTCCGAACAGTGAGCTTGCTCAGAACAAAAGAACTGTGCTTCCTACACACACGGTCCATATCTTTCAACTCTGCTTAGGAACCTGACAAGAACAGTAGCTCCTCTTCAGTCCAATACACTGTACTTACTGGGAACAGACGGCAGTGCTATTTGCACTGTGTATGGCAATGGGAGCGCAATAGTGACTTTCCTTACCAGAAAACAACTCTTGCTCGTAGGACCAGAAACTGCATGTGATTCAACTACATTTAGGACTGGGAAAGAAACGCTAGCTCGACTTACAAGAAACACACTCTGCTTTTGAGGAAAGAGCACTCTTCTACTCTACTGTGTTTCCTATAGGGCCAGAACAGTGAGCTTGCTGAGTACAAAAGAACTGTGCTTCCTACACACATGGGCCATATCTAGTTCAACTCTGCTTAGGAACCTGACAAGAACAGTAGATCCTCTTCAGTCCAATACACTGTACATCTGGGAACAGACGGCAGTGCTATTTGCACTGTGTATGGCAATGGGAGCGCAATAGTGACTTTCCTTACCAGAAAACAACTCTTGCTCATAGGACCAGAAACTGCATGTGATTCAACTACATTTAGGACTGGGAAAGAAACGCTAGCTCGACTTACAAGAAATACACTCTGCTTTTGAGAAAAGAGCACTCTTTTATTCTACTGTGTTTTCTATGGTGTCCGAACAGTGAGCTTGCTGAGAACGAAAGAACTGTGCTTCCTACACACACGGGCCATATCTTGTTCAACTCTGCTTAGGAAACTGACAAGAACAGTAGCTCCTCTTCAGTCCAATACACTGTACTTGTTGGGAACAGACGCGAGTGCTATTTGCACTGTGTATGGCAAAGGGAGCGCAATAGTGACTCTTCTTACCAGAAAACAACTCTTGCTTGTAGGACCAGAAACTGCATGTGTATTTCAACTCCATTTAGGACTGGGAAACAAATGCTAGCTCGCCTTACAAGAAACACACTCTGCTTTTGAGAAAAGAGCACTCTTCTACTCTACTGTGTTTCCTATGGGGTTCGAACAGTGAGCTTGCTGAGTACAAAAGAACTGTGCTTCCTACACACGGGTCATATCTAGTTCAACTCTGCTTAGGAAACTGACAAGAACAGTAGCTCCTCTTCAGTCCAATACACTGTACTTGCTGGGAACAGACACCAGTGCTATTTGCACTGTGTATGGCAATGGGAGCACAAAAGTGACTTTCCTTATCAGAAAACAACTCTTGCTCGTAATACCTGAAACTGCATGTGATTCAACTCCATTTAGGACTGGGAAACAAACGCTAGCTCGCCTTACAAGAAACACACTCTGCTTTTGAGGAAAGAGCACTCTTCTACTCTACTGTGTTTCCTATAGGGCCAGAACAGTGAGCTTGCTCAGAACAAAAGAACTGTGCTTCCTACACACACGGCCATATCTAGTTCAACTCTGCTTAGGAACCTGACAAGAACAGTAGATCCTCTTCAGTCCAATACACTGTATATGCTGGGAACAGACGCCAGTGCTATTTGTCCTGTGTTTGACAATGGGAGCACAATAGTGACTCTTCTTACCAGAAAACAACTCTTGCTGGTAGGACCAGAAACTGCATGTGATTCAACTCCATTTAGGACTGGGAAACAAACTATAGTTCGCCTTACAAGAAACACACTCTGCTTTACAGAAAAGAGCACTCTTCTACTCTACTGTGTTTCCTATAGGGCAAGAACAGTGAGCTTGCTCAGAACAAAAGAACTGTGCTTCCTACACACACGGGCCATATCTAGTTCAACTCTTCTTAGGAAACTGATGAGAACAGTAGCTCCTCTTCAGTCCAATACACTGTACTTACTGGGAACAGACGTGAGTGCTATTTGCACTCTGTATGGCAATGGGAGCACAATAGTGACTCTTCTTATCCACAAAACAACTCTTGCTCGTAGGACCAAAAACTGCATTTGATTCAACTCCAGTTAGGACTGGGAAACAAACGCTAGCTCGCCTTACAAAAACACACTGTGGTATTGTGAAAAGAGCACTCTTCTACTCTACTGTGTTTCCTATGGGGTTCGAACAGTGAGCTTGCTCAGAACAAAAGAACTGTGCTTCCTAAATACACAGGCCATATCTAGTTCAACTCTGCTTAGGAAACTGACAAGAACAGTACCTCCTCTTCAGTCCAATACACTGTACTTGCTGGGAACAGACGCGAGTGCTATTTGTACAGTGTATGGCAATGGGAGCGCAATAGTGACTCTTCTTTACCAGAAAACAACTCTTGCTCGTAGTACCAAAAACTGCTTTTGATTCAACTCCATTTAGGACTGGGAAACAAACGCTAGCTCGCCTTACAAGAAACACACTCTGCTTTTGAGAAAAGAGCACTCTTCTACTCTACTGTGTTTCCTATGGGGTCCGAACAGTGAGCTTGCTCAGAACAAAAGAACTGTGCTTCCTACACACACGGTCCATATCTTTCAACTCTGCTTAGGAAACTGACGAGAACAGTAGCTCCTCTTCAGTCCAATACACTGTACTTACTGGGAACAGACGGCAGTGCTATTTGCACTGTGTATGGCAAGGGGAGCGCAATAGTGACTTTCCTTACCAGAAAACAACTCTTGCTCGTAGGACCAGAAACTGCATGTGATTCAACTACGTTTAGGACTGGGAAAGAAACGCTAGCTCGACTTACAAGAAACACACTGTGCTTTTGAGGAAAGAGCACTCTTCTACTCTACTGTGTTTCCTATAGGGCCAGAACAGTGAGCTTTCTGAGTACAAAAGAACTGTGCTTCCTACACACATGGGCCATATATAGTTCAACTCTGCTTAGGAACCTGACCAGAACAGTAGATCCTCTTCAGTCCAATACACTGTACATGCTGGGAACAGAAGCCAGTGCTATTTGCGCTGTGTATGACAATGGGAGCGCAATAGTGACTCTTCTTACCAGAAAACAACTCTTGCTTGTAGGACCAGAAACTGCATGTGATTCAACTCCATTTAGGACTGGGAAACAAACACTAGCTCGCCTTACATGAAACACACTCTGCTTTTGAGAAAAGAGCACTCTTCTTCTCTACTGTGTTTCCTATAGGGCCAGAACAGTGAGCTTGCTCAGAACAAAAGAACTGTGCATCCTACACACACGGGCCATATCTAGTTCAACTCTGCTTAGGAAACAGACGAGAACAGTTGCTCCTCTTCAGTCCAATACACTGTACTTGCTGGGCACATACGCGAGTGCTATTTGCACTGTGTATGGCAATGGGAGCGCAATAGTGACTTTCCTTACCAAAAAACAACTCTTGCGTGTAGGACCAAAAACTGCATGTGATTCAACTCCATTTAGAACTTGGAAACAAACACTAGCTCGCCTTACATGAAACACACTCTGCTTATGAGAAAACAGCACTCTTCTTCTCTACTGTGTTTCCTATAGGGCCAGAACAGTGAGCTTGCTCAGAACAAAAGAACTGTGCTTCCTACACACATGGCCATATCTAGTTCAACTCTGTTTAGGAACCTGACCAGAACAGTAGCTCCTGTTCAGTCCAATACACTGTACATGCTGGGAACAGAAGCCAGTGCTATTTGCCCTGTGTATGACAATGGGAGCACAGTAGTGACTCTTCTTACCAGAAAACAACTCTTGCTGGTAGGACCAGAAACTGCATGTGATTCAACTCCATTTAGGACTGGGAAACAAACTCTAGCTCGCCTTACAAGAAACACACTCTGCTTTAGAGAAAAGAGCACTCTTCTACTCTACTGTGTTTCCTATAGGGCCAGAATAGTGAGCTTGCTCAGAACAAAAGAACTGTGCTTCCTACACACACGGGCCATATCTAGTTCAATTCTCCTTAGGAAACTGACAAGAACAGTAGATCCTCTTCAGTCCAATACACTGTACTTACTGGAAACAGACGCCAATGCTATTTGCACTGTGTATGACAATGGGAGCGAAATAGTGACTCTTCTTACCAGAAAACAACTCTTGCTCGTAGGACCAGAAACTGCATGTGATTCAACTCCATTTAGGATTGGGAAACAAATGCTAGCTCGCCTTACAAGAAACACACTCTGCTTTTGAGAATAGGGCACACATCTACTCTATTGTGTTTCCTATGGGGTTCAAACAGTGAGCTTGCTCAGAACAAAAGAACTGTGCTTCCTACACACACGGGTCATATCTAGTTCAAATCTACTTAGGAAACTGACAAGAACAGTAGCTCCTCTTCAGTCCAATACACTGTACTTGCTGGGAACAGACTCCAGTGCTATTTGCACTGTGTATGGCAATGGGAGCTCAAAAGTGACTTTCCTTACCAGAAAACAACTCTGCTCGTAGGACCTGAAACTGCATGTGATTCAACTCCATTTAGGACTGGGAAACAAACGCTAGCTCGGCTTACAAGAAACACACTCTGCTTTTGAGGAAAGAGCACTCTTCTACTCTACTGTGTTTCCAATAGGGCCAGAACAGTGAGCTTGCTCAGAACAAAAGAACTGTGCTTCCTACACACAAGATTCATATCTAGTTCAAGTCTGCTTAGGAACCTGACAAGAACAGTAGATCCTCTTCAGTCCAATACACTGTACATGCTGGGATCAGAAGCCAGTGCTATTTGCGCTGTGTATGACAATGGGAGCGCAATAGTGACTCTTCTTACCAGAAAACAACTCTTGCTTGTAAGCCCAAAAACTGCATGTGATTCAACTCCATTTAGGACTGGGAAACAAACGCTAGCTCGCCTTACAAGAAACACACTCTGCTTTTGAGAAAAGAGCACTCTTCTACTCTACTGTGTTTCCTATAGGGCCAGAACAGTGAGCTTGCTCAGAACAAAAGAACTGTGCTTCCTACACACACGGGCCATATCTAGTTAAACTCTGCTTAGGAAACTGATGAAAACAGTAGCTCCTCTTCAGTCTAATACACTGCACTTGCTGGGCACATACGCGAGTGCTATTTGCACTGTGTACAGCAATGGGAGCTCAATAGTTACACTTCTTACCAGAAAACAACTCTTGCTTGTAGGACCAGAAACTGCATGTGATTCAACTCCATTTAGGACTGGGGAACAAACGCTAGCTCGCCTTACAAGAAACACACTCTTCTTCTTGAGTAAAGTACACTCTTCAATTCTACTGTGATTTCTATTGGGTCCGAACTGTGAGCTTGCTGAGAACAAAAGAACGGTGCTTCCTACACACTCGCTCCATATCTAATTCAACTCTGCTTAGGAAAATGACAAGAACATTAGCTCCTCTTCAGCCCAATACACTGTACTTGCTGGGAACAGATGTGAGTGCTATTTGCACTGTGTATGGCAATGGGAGCGCAATAGTGACTTTCCTTACCAGAAAACAACTCATGCATGTAGGACCAAAAACTGCATGTGATTCAACTCCATTTAGAACTTGGAAACAAACCCTAGCTCGCCTTACAAGAAACACACTCTGTTTTTGAGAAAAGAGCACTCTTCTACTCTACTGTGGTTCCTGTGGGGTCAAAAGTGAGCTTAGTCAGAACAAAAGAAGTGTGCTTCCTACACACACGGGCCATATCTAGTTCAACTCTGCTTAGGAAACTGACAAGAACAGTAGCTCCTCTTCAGTCCAATACACTGTAATTCCTGGGAACAGACACGAGTGCTATTTGCACTGTGTATGGCAATGGGAGCGCAGTAGTGACTCTTCTTACCAGAAAACAACTCTTGCTCGTAGGACCAGAAACTGCATTGGATTCAAATTTATTTCTGACTGGGAAACAAACACTAGCTCGCCTTACAAGAAACACACTCTGCTTTTGAGAAAAGAGCACTCTTCTACTCTACTGTGTTTCCTATGGGATCCGAACAGTAGCTTGCTCAGAACAAAAGAACTGTGCTTCCTACACACAATGCCGTATCTAGTTCAACTCTGCTTAGGAAACTGACAAGAACAGTAGCTCCTCTTCAGTCCAATACACTGTACTTGCTGGGAACAGACATGCTATTTGCACTGTGTAGGGTAATGGGAGCACAATAGTGACTTTCCTTACCAGAAAACAACTCTTGCTCATGGGACCAAAAACTACATGTGATTCAACTCCATTTAGGACTGGGAAACAAACGGTAGCTCGCCTTACAAGAAACACACTCTGCTTTTGAGAAAAGAGAACTCTTCTACTCTACTTTTTTTTCAAAAGAGCCAGAACAGTGAGCTTGCTCAGAAGAAAAGGACTGTGCTTCCTACACACACGGCCATATCTGCTTCAATTCTGCTTAGGAAACTGACAAGAACAGTAGGTCCTCTTCAGTCCAATACACTGTACTTGTTGGGAACAGACACGAGTGCTATTTGCACTGTATATGGCAATGGAAGCACAATAGTGACTCTTCTTACCAGAAAACAACTCTTGCTCGTAGGACCAGAAACTGCATGTGATTCAATTCCATTTAGGATTGGGAAACAAACGCTAGCTCGCCTTACAAGAAATACACTCTGCTTTTTGAGAATAGGGCCCACATCTTCTCTACTGTGTTTCCTATGGGGTCCGAACAGTGAGCTTGCTCAGAACAAAAGAACTGTGCTTCCTACACACACGGGTCATATTTAGTTCAACTCTGCTTAGGAAACTGAGAAGAACAGTAGCTCCTCTTCAGTCCAATACACTGTACTTGCTGGGAACAGACGGGAGTGCTGTTTGCACTGTGTATGGCAATGGGAGCGCAATAGTGACTTTCCTTACCAGAAAACAACTTTTGTTCTTAGGACCTGAAACTGCATGTGATTCAACTCCATTTAGGACTGGGAAACAAACGCTAGCTCGCCTTTCAAGAAACACACTCTGCTTTTGAGGAAAGAGCACTCTTCTACTCTACTGTGTTTCCTATAGGGCCAGAACAGTGAGCTTGCTGAGTACAAAAGAACTGTGCTTCCTACACATATGGGCCATATCTAGCTCAAATCTGCTTAGGAACCTGACAAGAGCAGTAGGTCCTCTTCAGTCCAATAAACTGTACATGCTGGGAACAGAAGCCAGTGCTATTTGTGCTGTGTATGACAATGGGAGCGCAATAGTGACTCTTCTTACCAGAAAACAACTCTTGCTTGTAGGACCAGAAACTGCATGTGTATTTCAACTCCATTTAGGACTGGGAAACATATGCTAGCTCGCCTTACAAGAAACACACTCTGCTTTTGAGAAAAGAGCACTCTTCTACTCTACTGTGTTTCCTGTGGGGTTCAACAGTGAGGTGGTCAGAACAAAAGAAGTGTGCTTCCTACACACACGGGCCATATCTTGTTCAACTCTGGTTAGGAAACTGACAAGAACAGTAGCTCCTCTTCAGTCCAATACACTGTAATTGCTGGGAACAGACGCGAGGGCTATTTGCACTCTGTATGGCAAAGGGAGTGCAATAGTGACTCTTCTTACCAGAAAACAACTCTTGCTCGTAGGACCAGAAACTGCATGTGATTCAACTCCATTTAGGACTGGGAAACAAATGCTAGCTCGCCTTACAAGAAACACACTCTGCTTTTGAGAAAAGAGCACTCTTCTACTCTACTGTGTTTCCTATGGGGTTCGAACACTGAGCTTGCTCAGAACAAAGAACTGTGCTTCCTACACACACGGGCCACATCTAGTTCAACTCTGCTTAGGAAACTGACAAGAACTGTAGCTCCTCTTCAGTCCAATACACTGTACTTGCTGGAAACAGAGGTTAGTGCTATTTGTACTGTGTATGGCAATGGGAACGCAATAGTGACTCTTCTTACCAGAAAACAACTCTTGCTCGTAGGACCAGAAACTGCATTTGATTCAACTCCATTTAGGACTAGGAAACAAACGCTAGCTCGCGTTACAAGAAACACACTCTGCTTTTGAGAAAACAGCACTCTTCTACTCTACTGTGTTTCCTATAGAGCCAGAACAGTGAGCTTGCTCAGAACAAAAGAACTTTGCTTCCTACACACATGGGCCATATCTAGTTCAATTCTGCTTAGGAAACTGACAAGAACAGTAGCTCCTCTTCAGTCCAAAACACTGTACTTGCTGGGAACAGACGCGAGTGCTATTTGCACTGTGTAAGGCAAAGGGAGCGCAATAGTGACTCTTCTTACCAGAAAACAACTCTAGCTCATAGGACCAGAAACTGCATGTGTATTTCAACTCCATTTAGGACTGGGAAACAAACGCTAGCTCGCCTTAATAGAAGCATACTATGCTTTTGAGAAAAGTGCACTCTTCTACCCTACTGTGTTTCCTATGGTGTTCGAACAGTGAGGTTGCTCAGAACAAAAGAACTGTGTTTCCTACACACACCAGCCATACCTAGTTCAATTCTGCTTAGGAAACTGACAAGAACAGTAGCTCCTCTTCAGTCCAATACACTGTAATTACTGGGAAAAGACGCGAGTGCTATTTGTACTGTGTATGGTAATGGGAGTGCAATAGTGATTCTTCTTAACAGAAAACAACTCTTGCTCGTAGGACCAACAACTGCATTTGATTCAACTCCATTTAGGACTGGGAAACAAACGCTAGCTCGCCTTACAAGAAACACACTCTGCTTTTGAGAAAAGAGCACTGTTCTACTCTGCTGTGTTTCCTACAGGGCCAGAACAGTGAGCTTGCTCAGAATAAAAGAACTGTGCTTCCTACACACACGTTCCGTATCTAGTTCAACTCTGCCTAGGAAACTGACAAGAACAGTAGCTCCTCTTCAGTCCAATACACTGTACTTACTGGGAAGAGACGCTAGTCCTATTTGTACTGTGTACGGCAATGGGAGCACAATAGTGACTCTTCTTACCAGAAAACAACTCTTGCTCTTAGGACCAGAAACTGCATTTGATTCAATCCACTTAGGACTGGGAAACAAACCCTAGCTCGCCTTACAAGAAACTCACTCTGCTTTGGAGAATAGGGCACACATCTTCTCTACTGTGTTTCCTATGGGGTCCAAACAGTGAGCTTGCTCAAAACAATAGAATTGTGCTTCCTGCACACACGGGTCATATCTAGTTCAACTCTGCTTAGGAAACTGACAAGAACAGTAGCTCCTCTTCAGTCCAATACACTGTACTTGCTGGGAACAGACGCGATTGCTATTTGCACTGTGTATGGCAATGGGAGCGCAATAGTGACTTTCCTTACCAGAAAACAACTCTTGCTCGTAGGAACTGAAACTGCATGTGATTCAACTCCATTTAGTACTGGGAAACAAACGCTAGCTCGCCTTACAAGAAACACACTCTGCTTTTGAGAAAAGAGCACTCCTCTACTCTACTGTGTTTTCTATGTGGTCCGAACAGTGAGCTTGCTCAGAACAAAAGAACTGTGCTTCCTACACACACGGGCCATATCTAGTTCAACTCTGCTTAGGAAACTGACAAGAACTGTAGCTCCTCTTCAGACCAATACACTGTACTTGCTGGAAACATACGCGAGTGCTATTTGTACTGTGTATGGCAATGGGAGCGCAATAGTGACTCTTCTTACCAGAAAACAACTCATGCTCGTAGGACCAGAAACTGCATGTGATTCAACTCCATTTAGGACTGAGAAACAAACGCCAGCTCGCCTTACAAGAAACACACTCTGCTTTTGAGAATAGGGCACACATCTCCTCTACTGTGTTTCCTGTGGGTTCCAAACATTGAACTTGCTCAGAACAAAAGAACTGTGCTTCCTACACACACGGCCATATCTAGTTCAATTCTTCTTAGGAAACTGACAAGAACAGTAGCTCCTTTTCAGTCCAATACCTGTACATGCTGGGAACAGACGCGAGTGCTATTTGCACTGTGTATGGCAATGGGAGCACAATAGTGACTTTCCTTACCAAAAAACAACTCTAGCTCGTAGGACCCAAAACTGCATGTGATTCAACTCCATTTAGGACTGGAAACAAACGCTAGCTCGCCTTACAAGAAAATCACTCTGCTTTTGAGAAAAGAGCACTCTTCAACTCTACTGCGTTTCCTATAGGGCCAAAACAGTGAGCTTGCTCTGAAAAAAGTACTGTGCTTCCTACACACACGGTCATATGCAGTTCAATTCTGCTTATGAAACTGACGAGAACACTAGATCCTCTTCAGTCCCATATACTGTACTTGCTGGGAACAGACGCCAGTGCTATTTGCCCTGTGTATGACAATGGGAGCGCAATAGTGACTCTTCTTACCAGAAAACAACTCTTGCTCGTAGGACCAGAAACTGCATGTGATTCAACTCCATTTCAGTCTGGGAAACAAACACTAGCTCGCCTTACAAGAAACACACTCTGCTTTTGAGAAAAGAGCACTCTTCTACTCTACTGTGTTTCCTATGGGGTCTGAACAGTGAGCTTGCTCAGAACAAAAGAACTGTGCTTCCTACACACAGGGGCCATATCTAGTTCAACTCTGCTTAGGAAACTGACAAGAAAGTAGCTCATCTTCAGTCCAATACACTGTACTTGCTGCGAACAGACGCGATTGCTGTTTGCACTGTGTATTTCAATGGAAGCACAATAGTGACTCTTCTTACCAGAAAACAACCCTTGCTCGTAGGACCAAAAACTACATGTGATTCAACTCCATTTAGGACTGGGAAACAAACGCTAGCTCGCCTTACAAGAAACACACTCTGCTTTTGAGAAAAGAGCACTCTTCTACTCTACTGTGTTTCCTATAGGGCCAAAACAGTGAGCTTTCTCAGAACAAAAGAACTGTGCTTCCTACACACACGGTCATATCTAGTTCAATTCTGCTTATGAAACTGACAAGAATAGTAGATCCTCTTCAGTCCAATACTCTGTAGTTGCTGGAAACAGACGCGAGTGCTATTTGCCCAGTGTATGACAATGGGAGGGCAATAGTGACTCTTCTTACCAGAAAACAATTCTTGCTCGTAGGACCAGAAACTGCATGTGATTCAACTCCATTTAGGATTGGGAAACTAATGCTAGCTCGCCTTACAAGAAACACACACTGCTTTTGAGAAACTGGCACTCTTCTACTCTACTGTTTTTCTTATGGGGTCAGAACAATGAGCTTTCTCAGAACAGAAGAACTATGCTTCCTACACACACGGGCCATATCTAGATCAATTCTGCTTAGGAAACTGACAAGGACAGTAGAACCTCTTCAGTCCAATACACTGTACATGCTGGGAACAGACGCGAGTGCTATTTGCTCTGTGTATGACATATGGAGCACAATAGTGACTCTTCTTACCAGAAAACAACTCTTGCTCATAGGACCAGAAACTGCATGTAATTCAACTCCATTTAGGATTGGGAAACAAATGCTAGCTCGCCTTACAAGAAACACACTCTGCTTTTGAGAAAAGAGCAATCTTCTAATCTAATGTGTTTCCTATGGGGTCCGAACAGTGAGCTTGCTCAGAACAAAAGAACTGTGCTTCCTACACACACGAGCCATATCTAGTTCAACTCTGCTTAGGAAACTGACAAGAACAGTAGCTCCTCTTCAGTCCAATACACTATAATTCCTGCGAAGAGACGCGAGTGCTATTTGCACTGTGTATGGCAATGGGAGCGTAATAGTGACTCTTCTTACCAGAAAACAACTCTTTGTCATAGGACCAGAAACTGCATGGGATTCAACTCCATTTCTGACTGGAAAACAAACACTAGCTCGCCTTACAAGAAACACACACTGCTTTTGAGAAAAGAGCACTCTTCTACTCTACTGTGTTTTCTATAGAGCCAAAACAGTGAGCTTGCTCAGAACAAAA
This sequence comes from Peromyscus eremicus, assembly GCF_949786415.1. Lineage (NCBI taxonomy): Eukaryota > Metazoa > Chordata > Mammalia > Rodentia > Cricetidae > Peromyscus > Peromyscus eremicus. The sequence continues at coordinate 56,534 of NW_026735923.1, forward strand.
GAACTGTACTTCCTACACACACGGCCATATCTAGTTCAATTCTGCTTAGGAAACTGACAATAACAGTGGATCCTCTTCAGTCCAATACACTGTACATGCTGGAAACAGACGCCAGTGCTATTTGTAATGTGTATGGCAATGGCAGCGCAATAGTGACTCTTCTTACCAGAAAACAACTCTTGCTCGTAGGACCAGAAACTGCATGTGATTCAACTCCATTTAGGACTGGGAAACAAACGCTCGCTGGCCTTACAAGAAACACACTCTGCTTTAGAGAAAAGAGCACTCTTCTACTCTACTTGTTTCCTATAGGGCCAGAACAGTGAGCTTGCTCAGAGCAAAAGAACTGTGCTTCCTACAAACATGGGCCATATCTAGTTCAACTCTGCTTAGGAAACTGACAAGAACAGTAGCTCCTCTTCAGTCCCATACACTGTATTTGCTGGGAACAGACGCATGTTCTATTTGCACTGTGTATGGCAGTGGGAGCACAATAGTGACTTTAATTACCAGAAAACAACTCTTGCTCGTAGGACCAGAAACTGCATGTCATTCAACTCCATTTAGGACTGGGAAACAAACGCTAGCTTGTCTTACAAGAAACACACTTTGCTTTTGAGAAAAGAGCACTCTTCTACACTACTGTGCTTTCTATTGGGTCTGAACAGTGAGTTTGCTCAGAACAAAAGAACTGTGCTTCCTACACACACGGCCATATCTAGTTCAACTCTGCTTAGGAAACTGACAAGAACAGTAGCTCTTCTTCAGTCCAATACACTGTACTTGCGGGGAACAGACACGAGTGCTATTTGCACTGTGTATGGCAATTGGAGCACAATAGTGTCTCGTCTTACCAGAAGACAACTCTTGATCGTAGGACAAAAAACTGCATGTGACTCAACTCCATTTAAGACTGGGAAAAAAACGCTAGCTCGCCTTCCAAGAAAAACACTCTGCTTTTGAGAAAAGAGCACTCTTCTATTCTACTGTGTTTCCTATGTGTTCCGAACAGTGAGCTTGCTCAGAACAAAAAAACTGTGCTTCCTACACACACGGCCATATCTAGTTCAAGTCTGCTTAGGAACCTGACAAGAACAGTAGCGCCTGTTCAGTCCAATACACTGTACTTGCTGGGAACAGACGCCAGTGCTATTTGTCCTGTGTATGGCAATGGCAGCACAATAGTGACTCTTCTTACCAGAAAACAACTCTTGCTCGTAGGACCAGAAACTGCATGGGATTCAACTCCCTTTAGGACTGGGAAACAAACGCTAGCTCGCCTTACAAGAAACACACTCTGCTTTTGAGAAAAGAGCACTCTTCTACATTACTGTGTTTCCTATGGGGTCCAAACAGTGAGCTTGCTCAGAACCAAAGAACTGTGCTTCCTACACACACGGGACATATCTCGTTCAACTCTGCTTAGCAAACTGACAAGAACAGTAGCTTCTCTTCAGTCTGATACACTGTACTTGCTGGGAACAGACGCGAGTGCTATTTGCACTGTGTATGACAATGGGAGCGCAATAGTGACTTTCCATACCAGAAAACAACTCTTGCTCGTAGGACCAGAACCTGCCTGTGATTGAACTCCATTTATGGCTGGGAAACAAACGCTAGCTCGCCTTACAAAAAACACACTCTGCTTTTGAGAAAGGAGCACTCTTCTACTCTACTGTATTTCCTATAGGGCCAGAACAGTGAGCTTGCTCAGAACAAAAGAACTGTGCTTCCTACACACACGGCCATATCTAGTTCAATTCTGCTTATGAACCTGACAAGAACTGTAGATCCTCTTCAGTCCAATACACTGTATTTGCTGGGAACACACGCCAGTGCTATTTATCTTGTGTATGGCAATGGCAGCGCAATATTGACTCTTCTTACCAGAAAACAACTCTTGCTCGTAGGACCAGAAACTGCATGGGATTCAACTCCATTTAGGACTGGGAAACAAAAGCTAGCTCTGCTTACAAAAAACAAACTCTGCTTTTGAGAAAAGAGCACTCTTCTACTCTACTGTGTTTCCTATGGGGTGCAAACAGTGAGCTTGCTCAGAATAAAAGAACTGTGCTTCCTACACACACCGACCATATCTAGTTCAACTCTGCTTAGGAAACTGACAAGAACAGTAGCTCCTCTTCAGTCCGATACACTGTACTTGCTGGGATCAGACGCCAGTGCTATTTGTCCTGTGTATGGCAATGGCAGCACAATACTGACTCTTCTTACCATAAAACAACTCTTGCTCGTAGGACCAGAAACTGCATGTGATTCAACTCTATTAAGGACTGGGAAACAAACGCTAGCTGGCCTTACAAGAAACACACTCTGCTTTAGAGAAAAGAGCACTCTTCTACTCTACTGTGTTTATTATAGGGCCTGAACAGTGAGCTTGCTCAGAAAAAAAGAACTGTGCTTCCTACACACACACCCATATCTAGTTCAATTCTGCTTAGGAACCTGACAAGAACAGTAGGTCCTCTTCAGTCCAATACACTGTACTTGCTGGGAACAGACGCGAGTGCTATTTGCACTGTGTATGGCAATTGGAGCACAATAGTGACTCGTCTTACCAGAAAAAAACGCTTGCTCGTAGGACAAAAAACAGCATGTGACTCAACTCCATTTAGGACTGGGAAACAAACACTAGCTCGCCTTACTAGAAACACACTCTGCTTTTGAGAAAAGAGCACTCTTCTACTCTACTGTGTTTCCTATATGGCCAGAACAGTGAGCTTGCACAGAACAAAAGAACTGTGCTTCCTACACACACGATCCATATCTAGTTCAACTCTGCTTAGGAAACTGACAAGAACAGTAGCTCCTCTTCAGTCCAATACACTGTACTTGCGTGGAACAGACACGAGTGCTATTTGCACTGTGTATGGCAATTGAAGCACAATAGTGACTCATCTTACCAGAAAACAACTCTTGCTTGTAGGACAAAAAACTGCATGTCACTCAACTCCATTTAGGACTAGGAAACAAACGCTAGCTCGCCTTCCAAGAAACACACTCTGCTTTTGATAAAAAAACACTCTTCTACTCTACTGTGTTTCCTATGTGGTCCGAACAGTGAGCTTGCTCAGAACAAAAAAACTGTGCCTCCTACACACATGGCCATATCTAGTTCAAGTCTGCTTAGGAAACTGACAAGAACAGTAGCACCTATTCAGTCCAATACACTGTACTTGCTGGGAACAGACGCGAGTGCTATTTGCACTGTGTATGGCAATGAGAGCGCAATAGTGACTTTCCTTATCAGAAAACAACTCTTGTTCGTAGGACCAGAAACTGCATGGGATTCAACTTCATTTAGGACAAGGAAACAAACGCTATCTCGACTTACAAGAAACACACCCTGCTTTAGAGAAAAGATCACTCTTCTACTCTTCTGTGTTTCCTATGGGGTCCAAACAGTGAGCTTGCTTAGAACAAAAGAACTGTGCTTCCTACACACATGGACCATATCTAGTTCAATTCCGCTTAGGAAACTGAAAAGAACAGTAGCTCCTATACAGTCCCATACTCTGTAATTGCTGGGAACTGACGCGAGTGCTATTTGCACTGTGTATGGCATTTGGAGCACAATAGTGACTCTTCCTACCAGAAAACAATTCTTGCTCGTAGGACCAGAAACTGCATGTGATTCAACCCCATTTAGGACTGGGAAACAAACGCTAGCTCGCCATAGAAGAAACACACTCTGCTTTTGAGAAAAGAGCCATCTTCTACTCTAAAGTGTTTCCTAAGGGGTCTGAACAGTGAACTTACTCAGAACAAAAGAACTGTGCTTCCTACACACACGGGCCATATCTAGTTCAACTCTGCTTAGGAAACTGACAAGAACAGTAGCTCCTCTTCAGTCCAATACACTGTACTTTCTGGGAACAGACGCGAGTGCTATTTGTACTATATATGGCAATGGGAGTGCAATAGTGACTTTCCTTACCAGAAAACAAGTCATGCTAGTAGGAACAAAACTGTATGTGATTCAACTCCATTTAGGACTTGGAAAAAATGCTAGCTCGCATTACAAGAAACACACTCTGCTTTTGAGAAAAGAGCACTCTTCTACACTACTGTGTTTCCTATAAGGCCTGAACAGTGAGCTTGCTCAGAACAAAAGAACTGTGCTTCCTACACACACACACACATATCTAGTTCAATTCTTCTTAGGAAACTGACAAGAACAGTAGCTCCTCTTCAGTCCAGTACACTGTACTTGCTGGGAACAGACGCGAGTGCTATTTGCACTGTGTATGGCAAAGGGAGCACAATAGTGACTTTCCTTACCAGAAAACAACTCTTGCTCGTAGGACCAAAAACTGCCTGTGATTCAACACCATTTGGGACTGGGAAACAAACGCTAGCTCGCCTTACAAGAAACACACTCTGCTTTTGAGAAAAGAGCACTCTTCTACTCTACTGTGTTTCCTATTGGGACCGAACAGTGAGCTTGCTCAGAACAAAAGAACTGTGGTTCCTTCACACACGGGCCATATCTATTTCAACTCTGCTTAGGATACTGAAAAGAACAGTAGCTCCTCTTTAGTCCAATACACTGTACTTCCTGAGAACAGAAGCGAGTGCTATTTTCACTGTGTATGGAATGGGAGCGCAAAAGTGACTCTTCTTACCAGAAAAAAACTCTTGCTGGTAGGACCAGAAACTGCATGGGATTCAACTCCATTTCTGACTGGGAAACAAACACTAGCTCGCCTTACAAGAAACACACTCTGGTTTTGAGAAAAGAGCACTCTTCTACATTACTGTGTTTCCTATGGAGTCCAAACACTAAGCTTGCTCAGAACAAAAGAACTGTGCTTTCTACACACACGGGACATATCTCGTTCAATTTTGCTTAGGAAACTGACAAGAACAGTAGCTTCTCTTCCGACTGATACACTGTACTTGTGGGAACAAACGCGAGTGCTATTTGCACTGTGTATGACAATGGGAGCGCAATAGTGACTTTCCATACCAGAAAACAACTCTTGCTCGTAGGACCAGAACCTGCATGTGATTGAACTCCATTTATGGCTGGGAAACAAACGCTAGCTCGCCTTACAAGAAACACACTCTGCTTTTGAGAAAGGAGCACTCTTCTACTCTACTGTGTTTCCTACAGGGCCAGAACAGTGAGCTTGCTCAGAACAAAAGAACTGTGCTTCCTACACACACGGCCATATCTAGTTCAATTCTGCTTACGAACCTGACAAGAACAGTAGATCCTTTTCAGTCCAATACACTGTATTTGCTGGGAACAGACGCCAGTGCTATTTATCTTGTGTATGGCAATGACTGCGCAATATTGACTTTTCTTACCAGAAAACAACTCTTGCTCGTAGGACCAGAAACTGCATGGGATTCAACTCCATTTAGGACTGGGAAACAAACGCTAGATATCCTTACAAAAAACACACTCTGCTTTTGAGAAAAGAGCACTCTTCTACTCTACTGTGTTTCCTATGGGGTTCGAACACTGAGCTTGCTCAGAACAAAGAACTGTGCTTCCTACACACACGGGCCACATCTAGTTCAACTCTGCTTAGGAAACTGACAAGAACTGTAGCTCCTCTTCAGTCCAATACACTGTACTTGCTGGAAACAGAGGTTAGTGCTATTTGTACTGTGTATGGCAATGGGAACGCAATAGTGACTCTTCTTACCAGAAAACAACTCTTGCTCGTAGGACCAGAAACTGCATTTGATTCAACTCCATTTAGGACTAGGAAACAAACGCTAGCTCGCGTTACAAGAAACACACTCTGCTTTTGAGAAAACAGCACTCTTCTACTCTACTGTGTTTCCTATAGAGCCAGAACAGTGAGCTTGCTCAGAACAAAAGAACTTTGCTTCCTACACACATGGGCCATATCTAGTTCAATTCTGCTTAGGAAACTGACAAGAACAGTAGCTCCTCTTCAGTCCAAAACACTGTACTTGCTGGGAACAGACGCGAGTGCTATTTGCACTGTGTAAGGCAAAGGGAGCGCAATAGTGACTCTTCTTACCAGAAAACAACTCTAGCTCATAGGACCAGAAACTGCATGTGTATTTCAACTCCATTTAGGACTGGGAAACAAACGCTAGCTCGCCTTAATAGAAGCATACTATGCTTTTGAGAAAAGTGCACTCTTCTACCCTACTGTGTTTCCTATGGTGTTCGAACAGTGAGGTTGCTCAGAACAAAAGAACTGTGTTTCCTACACACACCAGCCATACCTAGTTCAATTCTGCTTAGGAAACTGACAAGAACAGTAGCTCCTCTTCAGTCCAATACACTGTAATTACTGGGAAAAGACGCGAGTGCTATTTGTACTGTGTATGGTAATGGGAGTGCAATAGTGATTCTTCTTAACAGAAAACAACTCTTGCTCGTAGGACCAACAACTGCATTTGATTCAACTCCATTTAGGACTGGGAAACAAACGCTAGCTCGCCTTACAAGAAACACACTCTGCTTTTGAGAAAAGAGCACTGTTCTACTCTGCTGTGTTTCCTACAGGGCCAGAACAGTGAGCTTGCTCAGAATAAAAGAACTGTGCTTCCTACACACACGTTCCGTATCTAGTTCAACTCTGCCTAGGAAACTGACAAGAACAGTAGCTCCTCTTCAGTCCAATACACTGTACTTACTGGGAAGAGACGCTAGTCCTATTTGTACTGTGTACGGCAATGGGAGCACAATAGTGACTCTTCTTACCAGAAAACAACTCTTGCTCTTAGGACCAGAAACTGCATTTGATTCAATCCACTTAGGACTGGGAAACAAACCCTAGCTCGCCTTACAAGAAACTCACTCTGCTTTGGAGAATAGGGCACACATCTTCTCTACTGTGTTTCCTATGGGGTCCAAACAGTGAGCTTGCTCAAAACAATAGAATTGTGCTTCCTGCACACACGGGTCATATCTAGTTCAACTCTGCTTAGGAAACTGACAAGAACAGTAGCTCCTCTTCAGTCCAATACACTGTACTTGCTGGGAACAGACGCGATTGCTATTTGCACTGTGTATGGCAATGGGAGCGCAATAGTGACTTTCCTTACCAGAAAACAACTCTTGCTCGTAGGAACTGAAACTGCATGTGATTCAACTCCATTTAGTACTGGGAAACAAACGCTAGCTCGCCTTACAAGAAACACACTCTGCTTTTGAGAAAAGAGCACTCCTCTACTCTACTGTGTTTTCTATGTGGTCCGAACAGTGAGCTTGCTCAGAACAAAAGAACTGTGCTTCCTACACACACGGGCCATATCTAGTTCAACTCTGCTTAGGAAACTGACAAGAACTGTAGCTCCTCTTCAGACCAATACACTGTACTTGCTGGAAACATACGCGAGTGCTATTTGTACTGTGTATGGCAATGGGAGCGCAATAGTGACTCTTCTTACCAGAAAACAACTCATGCTCGTAGGACCAGAAACTGCATGTGATTCAACTCCATTTAGGACTGAGAAACAAACGCCAGCTCGCCTTACAAGAAACACACTCTGCTTTTGAGAATAGGGCACACATCTCCTCTACTGTGTTTCCTGTGGGTTCCAAACATTGAACTTGCTCAGAACAAAAGAACTGTGCTTCCTACACATGGGTCATATCTAGTTCAACTCTGCTTAGAAAACTGACAAGAACAGTAGCTCCTCTTCAGACCAATATACTGTACTTGCTGGAAACAGACGCGAGTGCTATTTGTACTGTGTATGGCAATGGGAGCACAATAGTGACTCTTCTTACCAGAAAACAACTCTTGCTCGTAGGACCAGAAACTGCATGTGATTCAACTCCATTTAAAATTGGGAAACAAATGCCTGCTCGCCTTACAAGAAACACACTCTGCTTTTGAGAATAGGGCACACACCTACTCTACTGTGTTTCCTATGGGGTCCAAACAGTGAGCTTGCTCAGAACAAATGAAATGTGCTTCCTACACACACGGGTCATATCTAGTCCAACTCTGATTAGGAAACTGACAAGAACAGTAGCTCCTCTTCAGTCCAATACACTATACTGGCTGGGAACAGACACAAGTGCTATTTGCGCTGTGTATGACAATGGGAGCGCAATAGTCACTTTTCTTACCAGAAAAAACTTTTGCTTGTAGGACCAGAAACTGCATGTGATTCAAATCCATTTAGGACTGGGAAGCAAACGCTAGCTCGCCTTACAAGAAACACACTCTGCTTTTGAGAATAGGGCACACATCTACTCTACTGTGTTTCCTATGGGGTCCAAACCGTGAGCTTGCTCAGAACAAAAGAACTGTGCTTCCTACACACACGGGCCATATCTAGTTCAATTCTGCTTAGGAAACTGACAAGAACAGTAGATACTCTTCTGTCCAATACACTGTACTTGCTGGGAAGAGACGCCAGTGCTATTTGTACTTTGTATGACAATGGGAGCCCAATAGTGACTTTTCTTACCAGAAAAAACTCTTGCTTCTAGGACCAGAAACTGCATGTGATTCAAATCCATTTAGGACTGGGAAGCAAACGCTAGCTCGCCTTACAAGAAACACACTCTGCTTTTGAGAAAAGAGCACTCTTCTACTCTACTGTGTTTCCTATGGTGTCCGAACAGTCAGCATGCTCAGAACAAAGGAACTGTGCTTCCTATACACACGGGCCATATCTAGTTCAACTCTGCTTGGGAAACTGACAAGAACAGTAGATCCCCTTCAGTCCAATACACTGTACTTGCTGGGAATAGACGCGAGTGCTATTTGCACTGTGTACGGCATTGGGAGCGCAATAGTGACTCTTTTTACCAGAAAACAACTCTATCTCGTAGGACCAGAAACTGCATGTGATTCAACTCCACTTAGGACTGGGAAACAAACGCTAGCTTGCCTTACAAGAAACAAGCTCTGCTTTTGAGAAAAGGGCACACTTCTACTCTACTGTGTTTCCTATAGGGCCAGAACAATGAGCTTGCTCAGACCAAAAGAACTGTGCTTCCTACACACACGGGCCATATCTAGTTCAACTCTGCTTAGGAAACTGACGAGAACAGTAGCTCCTCTTCAGTCCAATACACTGTACTTGCTGGGAACAGACGCGAGTGCTATTTGCACTGTGTACAGCAATGGGAGCACAATAGTGATTCTCTTACCAAAAAACAACTCTTGCTCGTATGACCAGAAACTGCATGTGATTCAACTCCATTTAGGATTGGGAAACAAACGCAAGCTCGCCTTACAAGAAACACACTCTGCTTTTGATAATAGGGCACACATCTACTCTACGGTGTTTCCTATAGGGCCAGAACAGTGAGCTTGCTCAGAACAGAAGAAATGTGCTTCATACACACATGGGCCATATCTAGTTCAACTCTGCTTAGGAACCTGACAAGAACAGTAGATCCTCTTCAGTCCAATACACTGTACATCCTGGGAACAAATGCCAGTGCTATTTGCCCTGTGTATGACAATGGGAGCGCAATAGTGACTCTTCTTACCAGAAAAAAACTCTTGCTCGTAGGACCAGAAACTGCATGTGATTCAAATCCATTTAGGACGGGGAAACAAACGCTAGCTCGCCTTACAAGAAACACACTCTGTTTTGAGAAAAGAGTACTCTTCTACTCTACTGTGTTTCCTATAGGGCCAGAACAGTGAGCTTGCTCAGAACAGAAGAAATGTGCTTCATACACACACGGGCCATATCTAGTTCAACTCTGCTTAGGAACCTGACAAGAACAGTAGATCCTCTTCAGTCCAATACACTGTACATGCTAGGAACAAATGCCAGTGCTATTTGCCCTGTGTATGACAATGTTAGCCCAATAGTGACTTTCCTTACCAGAATACAACTCTTGCTCGTAGGACCAGAAACTGCATGAGATTCAACTCCGTTTCTGACTGGGAAACAAACAATAGCCAACCTTAAAAGAAACACACTCTGCTTTTGAGAAAAGAGTACTCTTCTTCTCTACTATGTGTCCTAAGGGTTCCGAACAGTGAGCTTGCTCAGAACAAAAGAACTGTGCTTCCTACGCACACGGGCCATATCTAGTTCAACTCTGCTTAGGAAACTGTCAAGAACAGTAGCTCCTCTTCAGTCCAATACACTGTGCTTGCTGGGAACAGACGCAAGTGCTATTTGCACTGTGTATGTCAATGGGAGCGCAATAGTGACTTTCCTTACCAGAAAACAACTCTTCCTCGTAGGACCAAAAACTGCCTGTGATTCAACTAAATTTAGGACTAGGAAACAAACGCTAGCTCGCCTTACAAGAAACACACTCTGCTTTTGAGAAAAGAGCTGTCTTCTACTCTACTGTGTTTCCTATAGGGCCAGTACAGTGAGCTTGCTCAGAACAAAAGAACTGTGCTTCCTACACAAATGGCTATATCCAATCCAATTCTGCTTAGGAAACTGACAAGAACAGTAGCTCCTCTTCAGTCCAATACACTGTACTTGCTGGGAACAGACGCGAGTGCTATTTGCACTGTGTATGGCAATGGGAGCACAATAGTGACTTTCCTTACCAAAAAACAACTCTTGCTCGTAGGACCTGAAACTGCATGTGATTCAACTCCATTTAGGACTGGGAAACAAACGCTAGCTCGCCTTACAAAAAACACACTCTGCTTTTGAGGAAGAAGCACTCTTCTACTCTACTGTGTTTCCTATAGGGCCAGAACAGTGAGCTTGCTGAGTAAAAAAGAACTGTGCTTCCTACACACATGGGCCATATCTAGTTCAACTCTGCTTAGGAAACTGACAAAAACAGTAGCTCCTCTTCAGTCAAATACACTGTACTTGCTGGGAACAGACGCGAGGGCTATTTGTACTATGTATGGCAATGGGAGCACTATAGTGACTCTTCTTACCAGAAAACAACTCTTGCTCCTAGGACCAGAATCTGCATGTGATTCAACTCCATTTAGGATTGGGAAACAAACGCTAGCTCGCCTTACAAGAAACACACTCTGCTTTTGAGAAAAGAGCACTCTACTACTCTACTGTGTTTTCTATGTGGTCCGAACAGTGAGCTTGCTGAGAACAAAAGAACTGTGCTTCCTACACACACGGGCCATATCTAGTACAACTCTGCTTAGGAAACTGACAAGAACTGTAGCTCCTCTTCAGACCAATAAACTGTACTTGCTGGAAACAGACGCGAGTGTTATTTGTATTGTGTATGGCAATGGGAGCACAATAGTGACTCTTCTTACCAGAAAACAACTCTTGCTCATAGGACCAGAAACTGCATGTGATTCAACTCCATTTAAAATTGGGAAACAAATGCCAGCTCGCCTTACAAGAAACACACTCTGCTTTTGAGAATAGGGCACACACCTACTCTTCTGTGTTTCCTATGGGGTCCAAACAGTGAGCTTGCTCAGAACAAATGAAATGTGCTTCCTACACACACGGGTCATATCTAGTTCAACTCTGATTAGGAAACTGACAAGAACAGTAGCTCCTCTTCAGTCCAATACACTATACTTGCTGGGAACAGACACAAGTGCTATTTGCACTGTGTATGACAATGGGAGCGCAATAGTGACTCTTCTTACCAGAAAAAATTCTTCCACGTAGGACCAGAAACTGCATGTGATTCTAATCCATTTAGGACAGGGAAACAAACGCTAGCTCGCCTCACAAGAAACACACTCTGTTTTGAGAAAAGAGTACTCTTCTACTCTACTGTGTTTCCTATAGGGCCAGAACAGTGAGCTTGCTCAGAACAGAAGAAATGTGCTTCATACACACACGGGCCATATCTAGTTCAACTCTGCTTAGGAACCTGACAAGAACAGTAGATCCTCTTCAGTCCAATACACTGTACATGCTGGGAACAAATGCCAGTGCTATTTGCCCTGTGTATGACAATGGGAGCACAATAGTGACTCTTCTTACCAGAAAAAACTCTTCCACGTAGGACCAGAAACTGCATGTGATTCTAATCCATTTAGAATGGGGAAACAAACGCTAGCTCGCCTCACAAGAAACACACTCTGTTTTGAGAAAAGAGTACTCTTCTACTCTACTGTGTTTCCTATAGGGCCAGAACAGTGAGCTTGCTCAGAACAGAAGAAATGTGCTTCCTACACACACGGGCCATATCTAGATCAATTCTGCTTAGGAAACTGACAAAGACAGTAGAACCTCTTCAGTCCAATACACTGTACATGCTGGGAACAGACGCGAGTGCTATTTGCCCTGTGTATGACATATGGAGCACAATAGTGACTCTTCTTACCAGAAAACAACTCTTGCTCATAGGACCAGAAACTGCATGTAATTCAACTCCATTTAGGATTGGGAAACAAACGCTAGCTCGCCTTACAAGAAACACACTCTGCTTTTGAGAAAAGAGCAATCTTCTAATCTAATGTGTTTCCTATGGGGTCCGAACAGTGAGCTTGCTCAGAACAAAAGAACTGTGCTTCCTACACACACGAGCCATATCAAGTTCAACTCTGCTTAGGAAACTGACAAGAACAGTAGCTCCTCTTCAGTCCAATACACTATAATTCCTGCGAAGAGACGCGAGTGCTATTTGCACTGTGTATGGCAATGGGAGCGTAATAGTGACTCTTCTTACCAGAAAACAACTCTTTGTCATAGGACCAGAAACTGCATGGGATTCAACTCCATTTCTGACTGGAAAACAAACACTAGCTCGCCTTACAAGAAACACACACTGCTTTTGAGAAAAGAGCACTCTTCTACTCTACTGTGTTTTCTATAGAGCCAAAACAGTGAGCTTGCTCAGAACAAAAGAACTGTACTTCCTACACACACGGCCATATCTAGTTCAATTCTGCTTAGGAAACTGACAATAACAGTGGATCCTCTTCAGTCCAATACACTGTACATGCTGGAAACAGACGCCAGTGCTATTTGTAATGTGTATGACAATGGGAGCACAATAGTGACTCTTCTTATCAGAAAACAACTCTTGCTCGTAGGACCAGAAACTGCATGTGATTCAACTCCATTAAGGACTCCGAAACAAACACTAGCTCGCCTTACAAGAAACACACTCTGCTTTTGAGAAAAGAGCACTGTTCTACTCTACTGTGTTTCCTTTTGGGTCCAAACAGTGAGCTTGCTCAGAACAAAAGAACTGTGCTTCCTACACACACACCCATATCTAGTTCAATTCTGCTTAGGAAACTGACAAGAACAGTAGCTCCTCTTTAGTCCAGTACACTGTACTTGCTGGGAACAGACGCCAGTGCTATTTGCACTGTGTATGGCAATGGGAGCACAATAGTGACTTTCCTTACCAGAAAACAACTTATGCTCGTAGGACCAAAAACTGCATGTGATTCAACACCATTTGGGTCTGGGAAACAAACGCTAGCTCGCCTTACAAGAAACACACTCTGCTTTTGAGAAAAGAGCACTCTTCTACTCTACTGTGTTTCCTATGTGGACCGAACAGTGTTCTTGCTCAGAACAAAAGAACTGTGCTTCCTACACACACGGCCCATATCTAGTTCAAGTCTGCTTAGGATACTGACAAGAACAGTACCTCATCTTTAGTCCAATACACTGTACTTCCTGGGAACAGAAGCGAGTGCTATTTTCACTGTGTATGGAAATGGGAGCGCAAAAGTGACTCTTCTTACCAGAAAACAACTCTTGCTGGTAGGACCAGAAACTGCATGGGATTCAACTCCATTTCTGACTGGGAAACAAACACTAGCTTGCCTTACAAAAACACACTCTGCTTTTGAGAAAAGAGCACTCTTCTACTCTACTTGTTTCCTATAGGGCCAGAACAGTGAGCTTGCTCAGAACAAAAGAACTGTGCTTCCTACACACACGGCCATATCTAGTTCAATTCTTCTTAGGAAACTGACAAGAACAGTAGCTCCTTTTCAGTCCAATACCTGTACATGCTGGGAACAGACGCGAGTGCTATTTGCACTATGTATGGCAATGGGAGCACAATAGTGACTTTCCTTACCAAAAAACAACTCTAGCTCGTAGGACCCAAAACTGCATGTGATTCAACTCCATTTAGGACTGGAAACAAACGCTAGCTCGCCTTACAAGAAAATCACTCTGCTTTTGAGAAAAGAGCACTCTTCAACTCTACTGCGTTTCCTATAGGGCCAAAACAGTGAGCTTGCTCTGAAAAAAGTACTGTGCTTCCTACACACACGGTCATATGCAGTTCAATTCTGCTTATGAAACTGACGAGAACACTAGATCCTCTTCAGTCCCATATACTGTACTTGCTGGGAACAGACGCCAGTGCTATTTGCCCTGTGTATGACAATGGGAGCGCAATAGTGACTCTTCTTACCAGAAAACAACTCTTGCTCGTAGGACCAGAAACTGCATGTGATTCAACTCCATTTCAGTCTGGGAAACAAACACTAGCTCGCCTTACAAGAAACACACTCTGCTTTTGAGAAAAGAGCACTCTTCTACTCTACTGTGTTTCCTATGGGGTCTGAACAGTGAGCTTGCTCAGAACAAAAGAACTGTGCTTCCTACACACAGGGGCCATATCTAGTTCAACTCTGCTTAGGAAACTGACAAGAAAGTAGCTCATCTTCAGTCCAATACACTGTACTTGCTGCGAACAGACGCGATTGCTGTTTGCACTGTGTATTTCAATGGAAGCACAATAGTGACTCTTCTTACCAGAAAACAACCCTTGCTCGTAGGACCAAAAACTACATGTGATTCAACTCCATTTAGGACTGGGAAACAAACGCTAGCTCGCCTTACAAGAAACACACTCTGCTTTTGAGAAAAGAGCACTCTTCTACTCTACTGTGTTTCCTATAGGGCCAAAACAGTGAGCTTTCTCAGAACAAAAGAACTGTGCTTCCTACACACACGGTCATATCTAGTTCAATTCTGCTTATGAAACTGACAAGAATAGTAGATCCTCTTCAGTCCAATACTCTGTAGTTGCTGGAAACAGACGCGAGTGCTATTTGCCCAGTGTATGACAATGGGAGGGCAATAGTGACTCTTCTTACCAGAAAACAATTCTTGCTCATAGGACCAGAAACTGCATGTGATTCAACTCCATTTAGGATTGGGAAACTAATGCTAGCTCGCCTTACAAGAAACACACACTGCTTTTGAGAAACTGGCACTCTTCTACTCTACTGTTTTTCTTATGGGGTCAGAACAATGAGCTTTGTCAGAACAGAAGAACTATGCTTCCTACACACACGGGCCATATCTAGATCAATTCTGCTTAGGAAACTGACAAGGACAGTAGAACCTCTTCAGTCCAATACACTGTACATGCTGGGAACAGACGCGAGTGCTATTTGCTCTGTGTATGACATATGGAGCACAATAGTGACTCTTCTTACCAGAAAACAACTCTTGCTCATAGGACCAGAAACTGCATGTAATTCAACTCCATTTAGGATTGGGAAACAAATGCTAGCTCGCCTTACAAGAAACACACTCTGCTTTTGAGAAAAGAGCAATCTTCTAATCTAATGTGTTTCCTATGGGGTCCGAACAGTGAGCTTGCTCAGAACAAAAGAACTGTGCTTCCTACACACACGAGCCATATCTAGTTCAACTCTGCTTAGGAAACTGACAAGAACAGTAGCTCCTCTTCAGTCCAATACACTATAATTCCTGCGAAGAGACGCGAGTGCTATTTGCACTGTGTATGGCAATGGGAGCGTAATAGTGACTCTTCTTACCAGAAAACAACTCTTTGTCATAGGACCAGAAACTGCATGGGATTCAACTCCATTTCTGACTGGAAAACAAACACTAGCTCGCCTTACAAGAAACACACACTGCTTTTGAGAAAAGAGCACTCTTCTACTCTACTGTGTTTTCTATAGAGCCAAAACAGTGAGCTTGCTCAGAACAAAAGAACTGTACTTCCTACACACACGGCCATATCTAGTTCAATTCTGCTTAGGAAACTGACAATAACAGTGGATCCTCTTCAGTCCAATACACTGTACATGCTGGAAACAGACGCCAGTGCTATTTGTAATGTGTATGGCAATGGCAGCGCAATAGTGACTCTTCTTACCAGAAAACAACTCTTGCTCGTAGGACCAGAAACTGCATGTGATTCAACTCCATTTAGGACTGGGAAACAAACGCTCGCTGGCCTTACAAGAAACACACTCTGCTTTAGAGAAAAGAGCACTCTTCTACTCTACTTGTTTCCTATAGGGCCAGAACAGTGAGCTTGCTCAGAGCAAAAGAACTGTGCTTCCTACAAACACGGGCCATATCTAGTTCAACTCTGCTTAGGAAACTGACAAGAACAGTAGCTCCTCTTCAGTCCCATACACTGTATTTGCTGGGAACAGACGCATGTTCTATTTGCACTGTGTATGGCAGTGGGAGCACAATAGTGACTTTAATTACCAGAAAACAACTCTTGCTCGTAGGACCAGAAACTGCATGTCATTCAACTCCATTTAGGACTGGGAAACAAACGCTAGCTTGTCTTACAAGAAACACACTTTGCTTTTGAGAAAAGAGCACTCTTCTACACTACTGTGCTTTCTATTGGGTCTGAACAGTGAGTTTGCTCAGAACAAAAGAACTGTGCTTCCTACACACACACCCATATCTAGTTCAATTCTGCTTAGGAAACTGACAAGAACAGTAGCTCCTCTTTAGTCCAGTACACTGTACTTGCTGGGAACAGACGCCAGTGCTATTTGCACTGTGTATGGCAATGGGAGCACAATAGTGACTTTCCTTACCAGAAAACAACTTATGCTCGTAGGACCAAAAACTGCATGTGATTCAACACCATTTGGGTCTGGGAAACAAACGCTAGCTCGCCTTACAAGAAACACACTCTGCTTTTGAGAAAAGAGCACTCTTCTACTCTACTGTGTTTCCTATGTGGACCGAACAGTGTTCTTGCTCAGAACAAAAGAACTGTGCTTCCTACACACACGGCCCATATCTAGTTCAAGTCTGCTTAGGATACTGACAAGAACAGTACCTCATCTTTAGTCCAATACACTGTACTTCCTGGGAACAGAAGCGAGTGCTATTTTCACTGTGTATGGAAATGGGAGCGCAAAAGTGACTCTTCTTACCAGAAAACAACTCTTGCTGGTAGGACCAGAAACTGCATGGGATTCAACTCCATTTCTGACTGGGAAACAAACACTAGCTTGCCTTACAAAAACACACTCTGCTTTTGAGAAAAGAGCACTCTTCTACTCTACTTGTTTCCTATAGGGCCAGAACAGTGAGCTTGCTCAGAACAAAAGAACTGTGCTTCCTACACACACAGCCATATCTAGTTCAATTCTTCTTAGGAAACTGACAAGAACAGTAGCTCCTTTTCAGTCCAATACCTGTACATGCTGGGAACAGACGCGAGTGCTATTTGCACTATGTATGGCAATGGGAGCACAATAGTGACTTTCCTTACCAAAAAACAACTCTAGCTCGTAGGACCCAAAACTGCATGTGATTCAACTCCATTTAGGACTGGAAACAAACGCTAGCTCGCCTTACAAGAAAATCACTCTGCTTTTGAGAAAAGAGCACTCTTCAACTCTACTGCGTTTCCTATAGGGCCAAAACAGTGAGCTTGCTCTGAAAAAAGTACTGTGCTTCCTACACACACGGTCATATGCAGTTCAATTCTGCTTATGAAACTGACGAGAACACTAGATCCTCTTCAGTCCCATATACTGTACTTGCTGGGAACAGACGCCAGTGCTATTTGCCCTGTGTATGACAATGGGAGCGCAATAGTGACTCTTCTTACCAGAAAACAACTCTTGCTCGTAGGACCAGAAACTGCATGTGATTCAACTCCATTTCAGTCTGGGAAACAAACACTAGCTCGCCTTACAAGAAACACACTCTGCTTTTGAGAAAAGAGCACTCTTCTACTCTACTGTGTTTCCTATGGGGTCTGAACAGTGAGCTTGCTCAGAACAAAAGAACTGTGCTTCCTACACACAGGGGCCATATCTAGTTCAACTCTGCTTAGGAAACTGACAAGAAAGTAGCTCATCTTCAGTCCAATACACTGTACTTGCTGCGAACAGACGCGATTGCTGTTTGCACTGTGTATTTCAATGGAAGCACAATAGTGACTCTTCTTACCAGAAAACAACCCTTGCTCGTAGGACCAAAAACTACATGTGATTCAACTCCATTTAGGACTGGGAAACAAACGCTAGCTCGCCTTACAAGAAACACACTCTGCTTTTGAGAAAAGAGCACTCTTCTACTCTACTGTGTTTCCTATAGGGCCAAAACAGTGAGCTTTCTCAGAACAAAAGAACTGTGCTTCCTACACACACGGTCATATCTAGTTCAATTCTGCTTATGAAACTGACAAGAATAGTAGATCCTCTTCAGTCCAATACTCTGTAGTTGCTGGAAACAGACGCGAGTGCTATTTGCCCAGTGTATGACAATGGGAGGGCAATAGTGACTCTTCTTACCAGAAAACAATTCTTGCTCGTAGGACCAGAAACTGCATGTGATTCAACTCCATTTAGGATTGGGAAACTAATGCTAGCTCGCCTTACAAGAAACACACACTGCTTTTGAGAAACTGGCACTCTTCTACTCTACTGTTTTTCTTATGGGGTCAGAACAATGAGCTTTCTCAGAACAGAAGAACTATGCTTCCTACACACACGGGCCATATCTAGATCAATTCTGCTTAGGAAACTGACAAGGACAGTAGAACCTCTTCAGTCCAATACACTGTACATGCTGGGAACAGACGCGAGTGCTATTTGCTCTGTGTATGACATATGGAGCACAATAGTGACTCTTCTTACCAGAAAACAACTCTTGCTCATAGGACCAGAAACTGCATGTAATTCAACTCCATTTAGGATTGGGAAACAAATGCTAGCTCGCCTTACAAGAAACACACTCTGCTTTTGAGAAAAGAGCAATCTTCTAATCTAATGTGTTTCCTATGGGGTCCGAACAGTGAGCTTGCTCAGAACAAAAGAACTGTGCTTCCTACACACACGAGCCATATCTAGTTCAACTCTGCTTAGGAAACTGACAAGAACAGTAGCTCCTCTTCAGTCCAATACACTATAATTCCTGCGAAGAGACGCGAGTGCTATTTGCACTGTGTATGGCAATGGGAGCGTAATAGTGACTCTTCTTACCAGAAAACAACTCTTTGTCATAGGACCAGAAACTGCATGGGATTCAACTCCATTTCTGACTGGAAAACAAACACTAGCTCGCCTTACAAGAAACACACACTGCTTTTGAGAAAAGAGCACTCTTCTACTCTACTGTGTTTTCTATAGAGCCAAAACAGTGAGCTTGCTCAGAACAAAAGAACTGTACTTCCTACACACACGGCCATATCTAGTTCAATTCTGCTTAGGAAACTGACAATAACAGTGGATCCTCTTCAGTCCAATACACTGTACATGCTGGAAACAGACGCCAGTGCTATTTGTAATGTGTATGGCAATGGCAGCGCAATAGTGACTCTTCTTACCAGAAAACAACTCTTGCTCGTAGGACCAGAAACTGCATGTGATTCAACTCCATTTAGGACTGGGAAACAAACGCTCGCTGGCCTTACAAGAAACACACTCTGCTTTAGAGAAAAGAGCACTCTTCTACTCTACTTGTTTCCTATAGGGCCAGAACAGTGAGCTTGCTCAGAGCAAAAGAACTGTGCTTCCTACAAACATGGGCCATATCTAGTTCAACTCTGCTTAGGAAACTGACAAGAACAGTAGCTCCTCTTCAGTCCCATACACTGTATTTGCTGGGAACAGACGCATGTTCTATTTGCACTGTGTATGGCAGTGGGAGCACAATAGTGACTTTAATTACCAGAAAACAACTCTTGCTCGTAGGACCAGAAACTGCATGTCATTCAACTCCATTTAGGACTGGGAAACAAACGCTAGCTTGTCTTACAAGAAACACACTTTGCTTTTGAGAAAAGAGCACTCTTCTACACTACTGTGCTTTCTATTGGGTCTGAACAGTGAGTTTGCTCAGAACAAAAGAACTGTGCTTCCTACACACACGGCCATATCTAGTTCAACTCTGCTTAGGAAACTGACAAGAACAGTAGCTCTTCTTCAGTCCAATACACTGTACTTGCGGGGAACAGACACGAGTGCTATTTGCACTGTGTATGGCAATTGGAGCACAATAGTGTCTCGTCTTACCAGAAGACAACTCTTGATCGTAGGACAAAAAACTGCATGTGACTCAACTCCATTTAAGACTGGGAAAAAAACGCTAGCTCGCCTTCCAAGAAAAACACTCTGCTTTTGAGAAAAGAGCACTCTTCTATTCTACTGTGTTTCCTATGTGTTCCGAACAGTGAGCTTGCTCAGAACAAAAAAACTGTGCTTCCTACACACACGGCCATATCTAGTTCAAGTCTGCTTAGGAACCTGACAAGAACAGTAGCGCCTGTTCAGTCCAATACACTGTACTTGCTGGGAACAGACGCCAGTGCTATTTGTCCTGTGTATGGCAATGGCAGCACAATAGTGACTCTTCTTACCAGAAAACAACTCTTGCTCGTAGGACCAGAAACTGCATGGGATTCAACTCCCTTTAGGACTGGGAAACAAACGCTAGCTCGCCTTACAAGAAACACACTCTGCTTTTGAGAAAAGAGCACTCTTCTACATTACTGTGTTTCCTATGGGGTCCAAACAGTGAGCTTGCTCAGAACCAAAGAACTGTGCTTCCTACACACACGGGACATATCTCGTTCAACTCTGCTTAGCAAACTGACAAGAACAGTAGCTTCTCTTCAGTCTGATACACTGTACTTGCTGGGAACAGACGCGAGTGCTATTTGCACTGTGTATGACAATGGGAGCGCAATAGTGACTTTCCATACCAGAAAACAACTCTTGCTCGTAGGACCAGAACCTGCCTGTGATTGAACTCCATTTATGGCTGGGAAACAAACGCTAGCTCGCCTTACAAAAAACACACTCTGCTTTTGAGAAAGGAGCACTCTTCTACTCTACTGTATTTCCTATAGGGCCAGAACAGTGAGCTTGCTCAGAACAAAAGAACTGTGCTTCCTACACACACGGCCATATCTAGTTCAATTCTGCTTATGAACCTGACAAGAACTGTAGATCCTCTTCAGTCCAATACACTGTATTTGCTGGGAACACACGCCAGTGCTATTTATCTTGTGTATGGCAATGGCAGCGCAATATTGACTCTTCTTACCAGAAAACAACTCTTGCTCGTAGGACCAGAAACTGCATGGGATTCAACTCCATTTAGGACTGGGAAACAAAAGCTAGCTCTGCTTACAAAAAACAAACTCTGCTTTTGAGAAAAGAGCACTCTTCTACTCTACTGTGTTTCCTATGGGGTGCAAACAGTGAGCTTGCTCAGAATAAAAGAACTGTGCTTCCTACACACACCGACCATATCTAGTTCAACTCTGCTTAGGAAACTGACAAGAACAGTAGCTCCTCTTCAGTCCGATACACTGTACTTGCTGGGATCAGACGCCAGTGCTATTTGTCCTGTGTATGGCAATGGCAGCACAATACTGACTCTTCTTACCATAAAACAACTCTTGCTCGTAGGACCAGAAACTGCATGTGATTCAACTCTATTAAGGACTGGGAAACAAACGCTAGCTGGCCTTACAAGAAACACACTCTGCTTTAGAGAAAAGAGCACTCTTCTACTCTACTGTGTTTATTATAGGGCCTGAACAGTGAGCTTGCTCAGAAAAAAAGAACTGTGCTTCCTACACACACACCCATATCTAGTTCAATTCTGCTTAGGAACCTGACAAGAACAGTAGGTCCTCTTCAGTCCAATACACTGTACTTGCTGGGAACAGACGCGAGTGCTATTTGCACTGTGTATGGCAATTGGAGCACAATAGTGACTCGTCTTACCAGAAAAAAACGCTTGCTCGTAGGACAAAAAACAGCATGTGACTCAACTCCATTTAGGACTGGGAAACAAACACTAGCTCGCCTTACTAGAAACACACTCTGCTTTTGAGAAAAGAGCACTCTTCTACTCTACTGTGTTTCCTATATGGCCAGAACAGTGAGCTTGCACAGAACAAAAGAACTGTGCTTCCTACACACACGATCCATATCTAGTTCAACTCTGCTTAGGAAACTGACAAGAACAGTAGCTCCTCTTCAGTCCAATACACTGTACTTGCGTGGAACAGACACGAGTGCTATTTGCACTGTGTATGGCAATTGAAGCACAATAGTGACTCATCTTACAAGAAAACAACTCTTGCTTGTAGGACAAAAAACTGCATGTCACTCAACTCCATTTAGGACTAGGAAACAAACGCTAGCTCGCCTTCCAAGAAACACACTCTGCTTTTGATAAAAAAAACACTCTTCTACTCTACTGTGTTTCCTATGTGGTCCGAACAGTGAGCTTGCTCAGAACAAAAAAACTGTGCCTCCTACACACACGGCCATATCTAGTTCAAGTCTGCTTAGGAAACTGACAAGAACAGTAGCACCTATTCAGTCCAATACACTGTACTTGCTGGGAACAGACGCGAGTGCTATTTGCACTGTGTATGGCAATGAGAGCGCAATAGTGACTTTCCTTATCAGAAAACAACTCTTGTTCGTAGGACCAGAAACTGCATGGGATTCAACTTCATTTAGGACAAGGAAACAAACGCTATCTCGACTTACAAGAAACACACCCTGCTTTAGAGAAAAGATCACTCTTCTACTCTTCTGTGTTTCCTATGGGGTCCAAACAGTGAGCTTGCTTAGAACAAAAGAACTGTGCTTCCTACACACATGGACCATATCTAGTTCAATTCCGCTTAGGAAACTGACAAGAACAGTAGCTCCTATACAGTCCCATACTCTGTAATTGCTGGGAACTGACGCGAGTGCTATTTGCACTGTGTATGGCATTTGGAGCACAATAGTGACTCTTCCTACCAGAAAACAATTCTTGCTCGTAGGACCAGAAACTGCATGTGATTCAACCCCATTTAGGACTGGGAAACAAACGCTAGCTCGCCATAGAAGAAACACACTCTGCTTTTGAGAAAAGAGCCATCTTCTACTCTAAAGTGTTTCCTAAGGGGTCTGAACAGTGAACTTACTCAGAACAAAAGAACTGTGCTTCCTACACACACGGGCCATATCTAGTTCAACTCTGCTTAGGAAACTGACAAGAACAGTAGCTCCTCTTCAGTCCAATACACTGTACTTTCTGGGAACAGACGCGAGTGCTATTTGTACTATATATGGCAATGGGAGTGCAATAGTGACTTTCCTTACCAGAAAACAAGTCATGCTAGTAGGAACAAAACTGTATGTGATTCAACTCCATTTAGGACTTGGAAAAAATGCTAGCTCGCATTACAAGAAACACACTCTGCTTTTGAGAAAAGAGCACTCTTCTACACTACTGTGTTTCCTATAAGGCCTGAACAGTGAGCTTGCTCAGAACAAAAGAACTGTGCTTCCTACACACACACACACATATCTAGTTCAATTCTTCTTAGGAAACTGACAAGAACAGTAGCTCCTCTTCAGTCCAGTACACTGTACTTGCTGGGAACAGACGCGAGTGCTATTTGCACTGTGTATGGCAAAGGGAGCACAATAGTGACTTTCCTTACCAGAAAACAACTCTTGCTCGTAGGACCAAAAACTGCCTGTGATTCAACACCATTTGGGACTGGGAAACAAACGCTAGCTCGCCTTACAAGAAACACACTCTGCTTTTGAGAAAAGAGCACTCTTCTACTCTACTGTGTTTCCTATTGGGACCGAACAGTGAGCTTGCTCAGAACAAAAGAACTGTGGTTCCTTCACACACGGGCCATATCTATTTCAACTCTGCTTAGGATACTGAAAAGAACAGTAGCTCCTCTTTAGTCCAATACACTGTACTTCCTGAGAACAGAAGCGAGTGCTATTTTCACTGTGTATGGAATGGGAGCGCAAAAGTGACTCTTCTTACCAGAAAAAAACTCTTGCTGGTAGGACCAGAAACTGCATGGGATTCAACTCCATTTCTGACTGGGAAACAAACACTAGCTCGCCTTACAAGAAACACACTCTGGTTTTGAGAAAAGAGCACTCTTCTACATTACTGTGTTTCCTATGGAGTCCAAACACTAAGCTTGCTCAGAACAAAAGAACTGTGCTTTCTACACACACGGGACATATCTCGTTCAATTTTGCTTAGGAAACTGACAAGAACAGTAGCTTCTCTTCCGACTGATACACTGTACTTGTGGGAACAAACGCGAGTGCTATTTGCACTGTGTATGACAATGGGAGCGCAATAGTGACTTTCCATACCAGAAAACAACTCTTGCTCGTAGGACCAGAACCTGCATGTGATTGAACTCCATTTATGGCTGGGAAACAAACGCTAGCTCGCCTTACAAGAAACACACTCTGCTTTTGAGAAAGGAGCACTCTTCTACTCTACTGTGTTTCCTACAGGGCCAGAACAGTGAGCTTGCTCAGAACAAAAGAACTGTGCTTCCTACACACACGGCCATATCTAGTTCAATTCTGCTTACGAACCTGACAAGAACAGTAGATCCTTTTCAGTCCAATACACTGTATTTGCTGGGAACAGACGCCAGTGCTATTTACCTTGTGTATGGCAATGACTGCGCAATATTGACTTTTCTTACCAGAAAACAACTCTTGCTCGTAGGACCAGAAACTGCATGGGATTCAACTCCATTTAGGACTGGGAAACAAACGCTAGATATCCTTACAAAAAACACACTCTGCTTTTGAGAAAAGAGCACTCTTCTACTCTACTGTGTTTCCTATGGGGTCCAAACAGTGAGCTTGCTCTGAATAAAAGAACTGTGCTTCCTACACACACCGACCATATCTAGTTCAACTCTACTTAGGAAACTGACAAGAACAGTAGCTCCTCTTCAGTCTGATACACTGTACTTGCTGGGAACAGACGCCAGTGCTATCTGTCCTGTGTATGGCAATGGCAGCACAATATTGACTCTTCTTACCATAAAACAACTCTTGCTCGTAGGACCAGAAACTGCATGTGATTCAACTCTATTTAGGACTGGGAAACAAACGCTAGCTGGCCTTACAAGAAACATACTCTGCTTTACAGAAAAGAGCACTCTTCTACTCTACTGTGTTTATTATAAGGCCTGAACAGTGAGATTCCTCAGAACAAAAAAACTGTGCTTCCTACACACACGGCCATATCTAGTTCAAGTCTGCTTAGGAAACTGACAAGAACAGTAGCTCCTCCTCAGTCCGATACACTGTAATTGCTGGGAACAGACGCGAGTGCTATTTGCACTGTGTATGGCAATTGGAGCACAATAGTGACTCGTCTTACCAGAAAACAACTCTTGCTTGTAGGACAAAAAACTGCATGTGACTCAACTCCATTTAGGACTAGGAAACAAACGCTAGCTCGCCTTCCAAGAAACACATTCTGCTTTTGAGAAAACAGCACTCTTCTACTCTACTGTGTTTCCTATGTGTTCCGAACAGTGAGCTTGCTCAGAACAAAAAAACTGTGCTTCCTACACACACAGCCACATCTAGTTCAAGTCTGCTTAGGAAACTGACAAGAACAGTAGCTCCTGTTCAGTCCAATACACTGTACTTGCTGGGAACAGACGCCAGTGCTATTTGTCCTGTGTATGGCAATGGCAGCCCAATAGTGACTCTTCTTACCAGAAAACAACTCTTGCTCGTAGGACCAGAAACTGCATGGGATTCAACTTCATTTAGGACAAGGAAACAAACGCTAGCTCGACTTACAAGAAACACACTCTGCTTTAGAGAAATGAGCACTCTTCTGCTCTTGTGTGTTTCCTATGGGGTCAAACAGTGAGCTTCCTTAGAATAAAAGAACTGTGCTTCCTACACACATGGACCATATCTAGTTCAATTCTGCTTAGGAAACTGACAAAAACAGTAGCTCCTATACAGTCCCATACTTTGTACTTGCTGGGAACAGACGTGAGTGCTATTTGCACTGTGTATGGCAATTGGAGCGCAATAGTGACTCTTCTTACCAGAAAACAATTCTTGCTCATAGGACCAGAAACTGCATGTGACTCAACTCCATTTAGGACTGGGAAACAAACGCTAGCTCGCGTTAGAAGAAACACACTCTGCTTTTGAGAAAAGAGCCATCTTCTACTCTAAAGTGTTTCCTAAGGGGTCCGAACAGTGAACTTGC
Source organism: Peromyscus eremicus (assembly GCF_949786415.1). Lineage (NCBI taxonomy): Eukaryota > Metazoa > Chordata > Mammalia > Rodentia > Cricetidae > Peromyscus > Peromyscus eremicus. The sequence goes on from NW_026735923.1 coordinate 82,685, forward strand.
TCAGAAGAAAAGAACTGTGCTTCCTACACACAGGGGCCATATCTAGTTCAACTCTGCTTAGGAAACTGACAAGAACAGTAGCTCATCTTCAGTCCAATACACTGTACTTTCTGGGAACAGACGCCAGTGCTATTTGCACTATGTATGGCAATGGGAGCGCAATAGTGACTTTCCTTACCAGAAAACAACTCATGCTAGTAGGAACAAAACTGTATGTGATTCAACTCCATTTCTGACTGGGAAACAAACACTAGCTCGCCTTACAAGAAACACACTCTGCTTTTGAGAAAAGAGCAGTCTTCTAATCTACTGTGTTTCCTATAGGGCCAGAACAGTGAGCTTGCTCCGAACAAAAGAACTGTGCTTCCTACACACGGGCCATATCTAGTTCAACTCTGCTTAGGAAACTGACACGAACAGGAGCTCCTCTTCAGTCCGATACACTGCACTAGCTGGGAACAGACGCGAGTGCTATTTGCACTGTGGATGGCAATGGGAGCACAATAGTGACTTTCCTTCCAGAAAACAACTCTTGCTCCTAGGACCAGTAACTGCATGTGACTCAACTCCATTTAGGGCTGGGAAACAAATGCTAGCTCGCCTTACATGAAACACACTCTGCTATTGAGAAAAGAGCACTCTTCTACTCTACTGTGTTTCCTATGTGGTCCGAAGAGTGAGCTTTCTAAGAACAAAAGAACTGTGCTTCCTACACACGGGCCATATCTAGTTCAACTCTGCTTAGGAAACTGACAAGAACAGTAGCTCCTCTTCAGTCCAATACACTGTACTTGCGGGGAACAGACGCGAATGCAATTTGCACTGTGTATGGCAATTGGAGCACATAGTGACTCGTCTTACCAGAAAACAACTCTTGCTCATAGGACAAAACACTGCATGTGACTCAACTCCATTTATGGCTGGGAAACAAACGCTAGCTCGCCTTCCAAGAAACACACTCTGCTTTTGAGAAAAGAGCACTCTTCTAGTCTACTGTGTTTCCTATAGGGCCAGAACAGTGAGCTTGCTCAGATCAAAAGAACTGTGCTTCCTACACACACGGCCATATCTAGTTCAATTCTGCTTAGGAACCTGACAAGAACAGTAGCTCCTCTTCAGTCCAATACACTCTACTTGCTGGGAACAGACGCGAGTGCTATTTGCACTGTGTATGGCAATGGGAGCGTAATTTTGACTCTTCTTACCAGAAAACAACTCTTGCTCCTAGGATCAGAAACTGCGTAGGATTCAACTCCATTTCTGACTGGGAAACAAACACTAGCCTGCCTTACAAGAAACACACTCTGCTTTTGAGAAAAGAGCCCTCTTCTACTCTAAAGTGTTTCCTTTGGGGACCGAACAGTGAGCTTGCTCAGAACAAAAGATCTGTGCTTCCTACACACGGGCCATATCTAGTTCAACTCTGCTTAGGAAACTGACAAGAACAGGAGCTCCTCTTCAGTCCGATACACTGTACTAGCTGGGAACAGACGCGAGTGCTATTTGCACTGTGGATGGCAATGGGAGCACAATAGTGACTTTCCTTACCAGAAAACAACTCTTGCTCCTAGGACCAGTAACTGCATGTGACTCAACTCCATTTAGGACTGGGAAACAAATGCTAGCTCGCCTTACATGAAACACACTCTGCTTTTGAGAAAAGAGCACTCTTCTACTCTACTGTGTTTCCTATGTGGTCCAAAGAGTGAGCTTTCTAAGAACAAAAGAACTGTGCTTCCTACACACAGGCCATATCTAGTTCAAATCTGCTTAGGAAACTGACAAGAACAGTAGCTCCTCTTCAGTCCAATACACTGTACTTGCGGGGAACAGACGCGAATGCAATTTGCACTGTGTATGGCAATTGGAGCACATAGTGACTCGTCTTACCAGAAAACAACTCTTGCTCGTAGGACAAAAAACTGCATGTGACTCAACTCCATTTATGGCTGGGAAACAAACGCTAGCTCGCCTTCCAAGAAACACACTCTGCTTTTGAGAAAAGAGCACACTTCTTGTCAACTGTGTTTCCTATAGGGCCAGAACAGTGAGCTTGCTCAGATCAAAAGAACTGTGCTTCCTACACACACGGCCATATCTAGTTCAATTCTGCTTAGGAACCTGACAAGAACATTAGCTCCTCTTCAGTCCAATACACTGTATTTGCTGGGAACAGACGCGAGTGCTATTTGCACTGTGTATGGCAAAGGGAGCGTAATTTTGACTCTTCTTACCAGAAAACAACTCTTGCTCGTAGGATCAGAAACTGCGTAGGATTCAACTCCATTTCTGACTGGGAAACAAACACAAGCCTGCCTTACAAGAAACACACTCTGCTTTTGAGAAAAGAGCCCTCATCTACTCTAAAGTGTTTCCTTTGGGGTCCAAACAGTGAGCTTGCTCAGAACAAAAGAACTGTGCTTCCTACACACAGGGGCCATATCTAGTTCAACTCTGCTTAGGAAACTGACAAGAACAGTAGCTCCTCTTCAGTCCAATACACTGTAGTTGCTGGGAACAGACGCGAGTGCTATTTCCTCTCTGTATGACAATGGGAGTGCAATAGTGACTCTTCTTATCAGAAAACAACTCTTGCTCATAGGACCAGAAACTGCATGTGATTCAACTCCATTTAGGACTGGGAAACAAACGCTCGCTGGACTTACAAGAAACACACTCTGCTTTTGAGAAAAGAGCACTCTTCTAATCTACTGTGTTTCCTATAGGGCCAGAAGAGTGAGCTTGCTCCGAACAAAAGAACTGTGCTTCCCACACACGGGCCATATCTAGTTCAACTCTACTTAGGAAACTGACAACAACAGTAGCTCCTCTTCAGTCTGATACACTGTACTTGCTGGGAACAAACGCGAGTGCTGTTTGCACTGTGTATGGCAATGGGAGCGCAATAGTGACTTTCCTTACCATAAAACAACTCTTGCTCGTAGGACCAGAAACTGTATGTGATTCAACTCCATTTAGGACTGGGAAACAAACGCTACCTCGCCTTACAAGAAACACACTCTGCTTTAGAGAAAAGAGCACTCTTCTACTCTACTGTGTTTCCTATGGGGTCCAAACAGTGAGCTTGCTTAGAACAAAAGAACTGTGCTTCCTACACACATGGACCATATCTAGTTCAACTCTGCTTAGGAAACTGACAAGAACAGTAGCTCCTATACAGTCCAATACACTGTACTTGGTGGGAACAGACGCGAATGCTATTTGCACTGTGTATGGCATTTGGAGTGCAGTAGTGACTCTCCTTACCAGAAAATAACTGTTGCTCGTAGGACCAAAAACTGCATGTGACTCAACTCCATTTAGGACTGGGAAACAAACGCGAGCTCGCCTTACAAGAAACACACTCTGCTTTAGATAAAAGAGCACTCTTCTACTCTACTTGTTTCCTATAGGGCCATAACAGTGAGCTTGCTCAGAACAAAAGAACTGTGCTTCCTACACACACGGGCCATATCTAGTTCAACTCTGCTTAGGAAACTGACAAGAACAGTAGCTCCACTTCAGTCCCATACACTGCACTTGCTGGGAACAGACGCATGTGCTATTTGCACTGTGTATGGCAATGGGAGCGCAATAGTGACTTTCCTTACCAGAAAACAACTCTTGCTCATAGGACCAGAAACTGCATGTGATTCAACTCCATTTAGGACTGGGAAACAAACGCTAGCTTGTCTTACAAGAAACAAACTTTGCTTTTGAGAAAAGAGCACTCTTCTACTCTACTGTGCTTCCTATGGGGTCTGAACAGTGAGCTTGCTCAGAACAAAAGAACTGTGCTTCCTACACACACGGCCATATCTAGTTCAACTCTGCTTAGGAAACTGACAAGAACAGTAGATCCTCTTCAGTCCAATACACTGTACATGCTGGGAAGAGACGCCAGTGCTATTTGTCCTGTGTAATGCAATGGCAGCGCAAGAGTGACTATTCTTACCATAAAACAACTCTTGCGCGGAGGACCAGAAACTGCATGTGATTCCACTCCCTTTAGGACTGGGAAACAAACGCTAGCTCGCCTTACATGAAACACACTCTGCTTTTGAGAAAAGAGCACTCTTCTACTCTACTGGGTTGCCTATGGGGTCTGAACAGTGAGCTTGCTCAGAACAAAAGAACTGTGCTTCCTACACACACGGGACATATCTCGTTCAACTCTGCTTAGGAAACTCACAAGAACAGTAGCTTCTCTTCAGTCCGATACACTGTACTTGCTGGGAACAGACGCGAGTGCTATTTGCACTGTGTATGACAATGGGAGCGCAATAGTGACTTTCCATACCAGAAAACAACTCTTGCTCGTAGGACCAGATCCTGCATGTGATTGAACTCCATTTATGGCTGGGAAACAAACGCTAGCTCGACTTACAGGAAACACACTCTGCTTTTGAGAAAGGAGCACTCTTCTACTCTACTGTGTTTCCTACAGGGCCAGAACAGTGAGCTTGCTCAGAACAAAAGAACTGTGCTTCCTACACACACGGCCATATCTAGTTCAATTATGCTTACGTACCTGACAAGAACAGTAGATCCTCTTCAGTCCAATACACTGTATTTGCTGGGAACAGACGCCAGTGCTATTTATCTTGTGTATGGCAATGGCAGCGCAATATTGACTCTTCTTACCAGAAAACAATTCTTGCTCGTAGGACCAGAAACTGCATGGGATTCAACTCCATTTAGGACTGGGAAACAAACGCTAGCTCTCCTTACAAAAAACAGACTCTGCTTTTGAGAAAAGAGCACTCTTCTACTCTACTGTGTTTCCTATGGGGTCCAAACAGTGAGCTTGCTCAGAATAAAAGGACTGTGCTTCCTACACACACCGACCATATCTAGTTCAACTCTACTTAGGAAACTGACAAGAACAGCAGCTCCTCTTCAGTCCGAAACACTGTACTTGCTGGGAACAGACGCCAGTGCTATTTGTCCTGCATATGGCAATGGCAGCACAATACTGACTCTTCTTACCATAAAACAACTCTTGCTCGTAGGACCAGAAACTGCATGTGATTCAACTCTATTTAGGACTGGGAAACAAACGCTAGCTGGCCTTACAAGAAACACACTCTGCTTTAGAGAAAAGAGCACTCTTCTACTCTACTGTGTTTATTATAAGGCCTGAACAGTGAGCTTGCTCAGAAAAAAGAACTGTGCTTCCTACACACGGGCCATATCTAGTTCAACTCTTCTTAAGAAACTGAGAAGAACAGTAGCTCCTCTTCAGTCCAATACACTGTACTTGCTGGAAAAGACGGGAGTGCTATTTGCACTGTGTATGGCAATGGGATCGCAATAGTGACTTTCCTTACCAGAAAACAAATCTTGCTCGTAGGACCAGAAACTGCATGTGACTCAACTCCATTTAGGACTGGGAAACAAACTCTAGCTCGCTTTACAAGAAACACACTCTGCTTTTCAGAAAAGAGCACTCTTCTACTCTACTGTGTTTCCTATAGGGCCAGAACAGTGAGCTTGCTCAGAAAAAAGAACTGTGCTTCCTACACAGGGGCCATATCTAGTTCAACTCTTCTTAAGAAACTGAGAAGAACAGTAGCTCCTCTTCAGTCCAATACACTGTACTTGCTGGGAACAGACGGGAGTGCTATTTGCACTGTGTATGGCAATGGGATCGCAATAGTGACTTTCCTTACCAGAAAACAAATCTTGCTCGTAGGACCAGAAACTGCATGTGATTCAACTCCATTTAGGACTGGGACACAAACGCTAGCTCGCCTTACGAGAAACTCACTCTGCTTTTGAGAAAAGAGCACTCTTCTACTCTACTGTTTTTCCTATGGGGTCCGAATAGTGAGATTGCTCAGAACAAAAAAACTGTGCTTCCTACACACACGGCCATATCTTGTTCAAGTCTGCTTTGGAAACTGACAAGAACAGTAGCTCCTCTTCAGTCCGATACACTGTACTTGCTGGGAACAGACGCGAGTGCTATTTGCACTGTGTATGGCAATGGGAGCGCAATAGTGACTTTCCTTACCAGAAAACAACTCTTGCTCGTAGGACCAGAAACTGCATGTGATTCAACTCCATTTAGGACTGGGAAACAAACGCTAGCTTGTCTTACAAGAAACAAACTTTGCTCTTGAGAAAAGAGCACTCTTCTACTTTACTGTGCTTCCTATGGCGTCCGAACAGTGATCTTGCTCAGAACAAAAGAACTGTGCTTCCTACACACACGGCCAAATCTAGTTCAACTCTGCTTAGGAAACTGACAAGAACAGTAGATCCTCTTCAGTCCAATACACTGTACTTGCTGAGAAGAGACGCCAGTGCTATTTGTCCTGTGTATGGCAATGGCAGCGCAAGAGTGACTATTCTTACCATAAAACAACTCTTGCTCATAGGAGCAGAAACTGCATGTGATTCCACTCCATTTAGGACTGGGAAACAAACACTAGCTCGCCTTACTTGAAACACACTCTGCTTTTGAGAAAAGAGCAGTCTTCTATTCTACTGTGTTGCCTATGGGGTCCGAACAGTGAGCTTGCTCAGAACAAAAGAACTGTGCTTCCTACACAAACTGGCCATATCTATTTCAGCTCTGCTTAGGAAACTGACAAGAACAGTAGCTCTTCTTCAGTCCAACACACTGTACTTGCGGGGAACAGACGCGAGTGCTATTTGCACTGTGTATGGCAATTGGAGCACAATAGTGACTCATCTTAACAGAAAACAACTCTTGCTCGTAGGACAAAAAACTGAATGTGACTGAACTCCATTTAGGACTGGGAAACAAACGCTAGCTCGCCTTCCAAGAAACACACTCTGCTTTTGAGAAAAGAGCACTCTTCTTTTCTACTGTGTTTCCTATGTGTTCCGAACAGTGAGCTTGCTCAGAACAAAAAAACTGTGCTTCCTACACACAGGGCCACATCTAGTTCAAGTCTGCTTAGGAACCTGACAAGAACAGTAGCTCCTGCTCAGTCCAATACACTGTACTTGCTGGGAACAGACGCCAGTGCTATTTGTCCTGTGTATGGCAATGGCAGCACAATAGTGACTCTTCTTACCAGAAAACAACTCTTCCTCGGAGGACCAGAAACTGCATGGGATTCAACTCCATTTAGGACTGGGAAACAAACGCTAGCTCGCCTTACAAGAAACACACTCTGCTTTTGAGAAAAGAGCACTCTTCTACATTACGTTGTTTCCTATGGGGTCCAAACAGTGAGTTTGTTCAGAACAAAAGAACAGTGCTTCATAAACACACGGGACATATCTCGTTCAACTCTGCTTAGGAAACTGACAAGAACAGTAGCTTCTTTTCAGTCCGATACACTGTACTTGCTGGGAACAGACGCGAGTGCTATTTGCACTGTGTATGACAATGGGAGCGCAATAGTAAGTTTCCATACCAGAAAACAACTCTTGCTCGTAGGACATGAATCTGCATGTGATTGAACTCCATTTATGTGTGGGAAACAAACGCTAGCTCGCCTTACAAGAAACACACTCTGCTTTTGAGAAAGGAGCACTCTTCTACTCTACTGTGTTTCCTATGGGGTCCAAACAGTGAGCTTGCTCAGAACAAAAGAACTGTGATTCCTACACACACCGACCATATCTAGTTCAACTCTACTTAGGAAACTGACAAGAACAGTAGCTCCTCTTCAGTCCCAAACACTGTACTTGCTGGGAACAGACGCCAGTGCTATTTGTCCTGTGTATGGAAATGGAAGCACAATACTTACTCTTCTTACCATAAAACAACTCTTGCTCGTAGGACCAGAAACTGCATGTGATTCAATTCTATTTAGGACTAGGAAACAAACGCTAGCTGGCCTTACAAGAAACACACTCTGCTTTAGAGAAAAGAGCACTCTTCTACTCTACTGTGTTTATTATAAGGCCTGAACAGTGAGCTTGCTCAGAACAAAAGAACTGTGCTTCCTACACACACACCCAATTCTAGTTCAATTCTGCTTAGAGACCTGACAAAAACAGCAGATCCTCTTCAGTCCAATACACTGTACTTGCTGGGAACATACGCGAGTGCTATTTGCACTGTGTACGGCAATTGGAGCACAATAGTGACTCGTCTTACCAGAAAAGAACGCTTGCTGGTAGGACAAAAAACTGCATGTGACTCAACCCATTTAGGACTGGGAAACAAACTCTAGCTCGCTTTACAAGAAACACACTCTGCTTTTGAGAAAAGAGCACTCTTCTACTCTACTGTGTTTCCTATAGGGCCAGAACAGTGAGCTTGCTCAGAAAAAAGAACTGTGCTTCCTACACACACGGGCCATATCTAGTTCAACTCTTCTTAAGAAACTGAGAAGAAGAGTAGCTCCTCTTCAGTCCAATACACTGTACTTGCTGGGAACAGACGGGAGGGCTATTTGCACTGTGTATGGCAATGGGATCGCAATAGTGACTTTCCTTACCAGAAAACAACTCTTGCTCGTAGGACCAGAAACTGCATGTGATTCAACTCCATTTAGGACTGGGACACAAACGCTAGCTTGCCTTAAAAGAAACTCACTCTGCTTTTGAGAAAAGAGCACTCTTCTACTCGACAGTTTTTCCTATGGGGTCCGAACAGTGAGATTGCTCAGAACAAAAAAACTGTGCTTCCTACACACACGGCCATATCTAGTTCAAGTCTGCTTAGGAAACTGACAAGAACAGTAGCTCCTCTTCAGTCCGATACACTGTACTTGCTGGGAACAGACGCGAGTGCTACTTGCACTGTGTATGGCAATGGGAGCGCAATAGTGACTTTTCTTACCAGAAAACAAGTCTTACTCATAGGACCAGAAACTGCATGTGATTCAACTCCATTTAGGACTGGGAAACAAACACTAGCTCGCCTTACTAGAAACACACTCTGCTTTTGAGAAAACAGCACTCTTCTACTCTACTGTGATTCCTATATGGCCAGAACAGTGAGCTTGCACAGAACAAAAGAACTGTGCTTCCTACACACACGGTCCATATCTAGTTCAACTCTGCTTAGGAAAATGACAAGAACAGTAGCTCCTCTTCAGTCCAATACACTGTACTTGCGTGGAACAGACACGAGTGCTATTTGCACTGTGTATGGCAATTGGAGCACAATAGTGACTCGTCTTACCAGAAAACAACTCTTTGTTGTAGGAAAAAAATCTGCCTGTGACTCAACTCCATTTAGGACTAGGAAACAAACGCTAGCTCGCCTTCCAAGAAACACACTCTGCTTTTGAGAAAAGAGCACTCTTCTACTCTACTGTGTTTCCTTTGTGTTCCGAACAGTGAGCTTGCTCAGAACAAAAAAACTGTGCCCCCTACACACACGGCCATATCTAGTTCAAGTCTGCTTAGGAAACTGACAAGAACAGTAGCACTTATTCAGTCCAATACACTGTACTTGCTGGGAACAGACGCAAGTGCTATTTGCACTGTGTATGGCAATGGGAGCGAAATAGTGACTTTCCTTACCACAAAACAACTCTTGTTCGTAGGACCAGAAACTGCATGGGATTCAACATCATTTAGGACGAGGAAACAAACACTAACTCGACATACAAGAAACACACTCTGCTTTAGAGAAAAGAGCACTCTTCTACTCTTCTGTGTTTCCTATGGGGTCCAAACAGTGAGCTTGCTTTGAACAAAAGAACTGTGCTTCCTACACACATGGACCATATCTAGTTCAATTCTGCTTAGGAAACTGACAAGAACAGTAGCTCCTCTTCAGTCCGATACACTCTACTTTCTGGGAACAGACACGAGTGCTATTTGCACTGTGTATGGCAATGGGAGCACAATAGTAACTTTCCTTACCAGAAAACAACTCTTGCTCGTAGGATCAGAAACTGCATGTGATTCAACTCCATTTAGGACTGTAAAACAAACACTAGCTCGCCTTACAAGAAACACACTCTGTTTTAGAGAAAAGATCACTCTTCTACTCTACTGTGTTTCCTATAGGGCCAGAACAGTGAGCTTGCTCAGAACAAAAGAACTCTGCTTCCTACACAGGGGCCATATCTAGTTCAACTCTGCTTAGGAAACTGACAAGAACAGTAGCACTTATTCAGTCCAATACACTGTACTTGCTGGGAACAGACGCAAGTGCTATTTGCACTGTGTATGGCAATGGGAGCGAAATAGTGACTTTCCTTACCACAAAACAACTCTTGTTCGTAAGACCAGAAACTGCATGGGATTCAACATCATTTAGGACGAGGAAACAAACGCTAACTCGACATACAAGAAACACACTCTGCTTTAGAGGAAAGAGCACTCTTCTACTCTTCTGTGTTTCCTATGGGGTCCAAACAGTGAGCTTGCTT